>NC_136434.1:37182961-37385461 GCF_052849685.1 Lactuca virosa
GGAATATTTTCCATAGCTATTTTCCGTAGGAAAACGCCATGTTTTCTAGTAAATTAAATATGAAGATTGAAAATTATTCAACCTTTGTATGTCCCTTCTCAAGTATCATATCTAAGTACTCCAATTCGGCTTCTAACACCTCCCAAATTAAAATATTGTATATGTAATAAAAATATATGTTAGATTAATGTAAACCTAACATAATGATAATTACAATAATACCATCAAGTTTCTGAATAATGATAATTACAATAATGTTTCGGGATTTCCTAAGTTGAAACAATCCATTAGGAATGAGATAACTTTAGGATGTCCAGGTAACCATGGAACTATTGAAACAATTCGATTAAAAATGCATTGAATCACATAAGTGTCTTTGGTTGCTTCTAGAAAACTCTTGCAACTATATAAACATCAAAGAAATTATTTGGAAATTAAACAATTAATGAATTAGAATGTTCATGGTAACCAAAATACAGATGAAGGATTTAATTATATAAAACTATAAGTGTAAAAAATTATAAAAGGAGACATCATTGGCGTTGAAAAGATCAACGAAGGAAGATGATCTGACTCGGACTACAATGTCGAACAACAATTGCTTTGGAAGAGAACAAATGGTTGCCATTCGTGATCGGAAAGTCTTTTCTTTGTAGATCTTTTGGTTCAACACAGACCATATCAAAGCAATTTTGGGGATTAAGATGAAAATAGGGATGAGTTTTCTAGGGAAGAAGATTAACTGTAACTTTAAAAATGATCGGTCTTAATATTTTCCAGAATTACACTGCAAATAGCAACAACGCGTAAGGGGGAGAAGGGTGTAAAAGACTAAAAAGCTCGTGTGTGCAAGTGTGCAAGTTGCATGATGGATTTTAATGGACCATGTAGACCGCAACGGCTATAAGGACCAAATGTGATTGATTTGGAAACCACGGGGACGGTTGGCATCAATTTCCAATAACTTACACCAAAAGTGAATATAGGTGCATGCCTCAGGGACCATTTCTGTAATTTACTCTAATATTTGTTTTTTTATTTGAATTTTGGGCAGTTGACTTAAGATATTAAAAAGTAAACGACTCCAAAGTCCAAACCCTGGTTTGGGATTTTATACAGTGCGGCCGTTGTTTCTGACTGTGTATGTAGGCCTCACAGCGAGAACATGCCGTTTTTTCCATTAAAAATAAAAAATAAAAAAAGCGAGAACATGTTTTTCTTTTCAAAACGTTTACTTTCAATGTTTAAAGTCAACGCTAGCATATAAACTTCAACGAAATTTGATCTTTTCATGTATTAATATTCCTTTTTTCTTCTTAAATGGTAGATGAAGGTTAGCAAAGAGTCAATAAATGTAGTTTTTTAGCATTAGTTGAAATTGATTGATGCAAAGCTGGTTGATTTGCAAAAAGAAAAATGTTTAAATTTTTATTTTACTAATAATTAATGGGTCGGATATGATGATAAAAAGTATATTTTTATAATGAATAATAGGTTAAACCAAGATTATTTAAAAGATTTCATGCATTTGAATATACTTCGAACCAATTCAAACTATTTGATCCATTTTCATGTAAACTTAATTAATTACTTACTCATATTTACCAAATATAAACCAAGTCGACTCAGTTGCCTATAAATGATTTGAAATTAAAATTAAAATATATATCACAAATGTCATGGGTCAACGGGTACTCGATCAAATCTTTTATTACAACTTGGACATAACAAAAACTTTTTTCTTTTTTGGAATCCCCAACTTCGATTCACCAACCAATTAAGAGCATAAGTTCCCATTTCATTACCTTCCTTCCTCCTCCGGACCTCCTCTCCCTCCTCCATGGCCGACCATTTATGGCTTCTAATTCTTCTCTTATCTCTATGTACTATCTCAGTCTTGGGCAACGGTAAGCTTACTCTTATCAAACTGATTTGATGTATATGGTATTTAATTTGTCATTACAACTTATATGTAATGCGGGATTTTTGAGATTGATAATATTTGTAGTGTTTGTGAGCATCGATTGTGGGGCTTCGGATTCTTTCACAGATGAAAATTCGATAGTTTGGAAAGGAGATGGTGACTTAATATCAAATGGTGTTACACACGTTGTGCAATCAAACTACTCGGTATCTCATGTTATGGACACCTTGAGGGTTTTCACCACCCGTAAAAAGAACTGCTATTCTATAGAAGCAGAAGAGGGAGGGAAAGTTTTGGTTCGTGCAAGTTTCAACTATGGGAACTATGACCAAAAGTCAAATCCTCCGATATTTGATCTGCATTTTGATGGGAACTTTTGGATAACTGTAAATACTTCTCAAGTAAAAATATACGAAGCTATTTATGTTGTGAAAAGGAAAGCTATTAGTGTATGTGTGGCGCAAACGAGGCCCAACAATTTTCCATTTATATCGGCTCTTGAAGTACGTAGTGTCGACTCACAAGTTAACAGATACGTCGACACAAATTACGCGTTGTTCATGAATGCAAGGGTTGCTTATGCTACAAATGAAACTACAAGGTATGCAACTATATTATTTCCAACTTGTGTTTTCATTTATTTTGGAAATATTTAAATATGTAAAACAATTTTTAATAGTTACAGTGTTACACGATAGAAATGTTGAAATAAATCAATAATGGACAAACAAATATAAGGTGGACTAAGACGTTAGTTTGTTTCCCTGTAAATTGTTATTTGAACAATATGTTGTCTAGTTAATATATGATGTTTATAAATCATTTAAGAAATATAGATATCTTTTGAAAAAAGAAAAACAAACAAGAGCAATGACTTGAACTCGATACTTCCATTGAAATGTGGCTATACCTTCCGTTCGAAGCCAACTTTTGATAATGTGTTATCATTTATCATATTTTTGCATCATGAACTAAAATATGCGAACTATTGTTTATTTTAAGGTTTCCAGCAGACTCTTATGATCGAATATGGCTTCCCTCACCTGGTGGTAATGGACTACTCAATATGAAATCTGATGCATCTGTGATCAATATTGGTGTGCCCAATAATCCTCCTCAAGAGGTCCTAAAACATGCAATCATGGTACCAAACACAAGTCAGATGATAACCCTAGGATTACCTACCATTGATTACCCCATTCGTTACCCTCTCTACATAAATTGGTATTTCTCAGAGATTCAAGAAGTCAATTCTACAAATATACGATCTTTCAGGGTTTTAGAAAATGGGTTACCCTTTTCACTCGCGATTGTACCTCCTTTCGGAAATGTGACTGTTTATTTCATAAGTAATATTACAGTCACCCCAGACACTAACTTCTCACTAGACCCTCTCGTTGGTGCCACACTTCCCCCTCTTATAAATGCCGCAGAGGTTTACTCGATTAGTGATGCCCTAACTAATGGAACCAACAACAATGATGGTATATTTGCTAATACGTATAAGTTTTTTTTTCTAAATTTTAACTTTCATTTTATATGACATATGTTCGTATTTTGTTTTCTTTTTTCTTATTATGTAGTTGAAGGTTTAGTTTCTCTCCAAAAAGCATTTGGCGTTTTGCAAGGATGGGGAGGAGATCCTTGTCTCCCTGCCCCATATTCATGGGAATGGATAAATTGCAACAATGACGCCACACCTCGTGTGACATCATTGTAAACTTTACATCTCTTTGAAAGTTTGGATATAATTTTTTTTTTCTAATTTCAATTTGAAGTGTTCTAAATTTATTTATTTTGCAGGAATCTTACTGGTTTCAACCTCTCTGGGCCACTTCCAGACTTTAGCAAAATGGATGCTCTTGAGATAATGTGAGATCTCAAGAGAAAAAAATTAATTAGATAATTGTTTTCAATATTTAATTTATTACCTAATGTTTATTGAATTACTTTTACTTTTATTATGTAGAGATTTTCATAATAATAGCTTGACCGGTCCAATTCCTGATTTTATTGGCAACTTGCCAAATCTCAAGCAGCTGTGAGTTTTATTTCCTATTTTTTGTGGGTTTTGTATATAAAAGTGTAGTAAACTCTAATATTTAAAAAGAAAAACATTTTTGTTATTTTCTACTTTCAAGAATAACTTTTCTAATTTTTAATGAATTCACCTTTTTCAGGTATTTGGCAGATAATCAGTTTAGTGGATCCATCCCAAGATCACTATCAACAAATTCCAATTTAAATCTTTCGTAAGTTTTTTTGTAATGAGTTCTTAATTTCTCTTCATCTTTTTTAATATATTTTTTCTGTCAATTATTCCACAGACTTACAGAAAACCCCCTGTTATGTACGAATGCTAAGTCATGCCCTGGGAACAACAAAAATAAAAAGCAAACCAGCAAATTACCAGTAATACTCGGTATCACTATTCCGGTATTCTTCATTATTGCAGCTATCATTGGCTTTTTGGTCATAAGGCATAATAGACGTATACAACATACAGGTCGGATTATTGATACACCAATTTGTTTATAATGGTCTTTTTGTGGCGTATTAAATTGGATAACTCTTGTGTTTATTGTGCATCTTTACATAGCTTGCATCTCAACATATGCAACTTTATAGTCACGTTCTTCGGGTATTTTTGCTTAGTTTTGTAATGAATATTTCAGGTGATATAAGTCGAAATATAAATGGTCCAAGTAGTACAAGAGGAACTATGCCCAATGGTAACGTTGATGACGAAGGTGCCAATGAGTTAAGGGGAAACAAGGAAGAACGGTTTTATGCTTCACCTTCGCCATTACTCGCTGAAGGTTAATGTAATAGTTGAGTAATGTGAACCACAATGAGACTAATCGATATCTTAAAAACCATTCTTTGTAAAAAGATTGTTTTATTTTTTTGGAATAAGTTTATATAACAACGTTGTGTGTTAGTGTATGTTTTGAAGATCTCTTTTGTAATTATTTGTACTTAGAGGTAGTTTCCATATTTAGTCCTAATTAGCTAGGTTAATGCATATTGTATTGTATTGTAAATTACTTTGTACGCTTTTCTTCTTTAATAGAATACGGACAACAACTTCAACCTTTTGGCCGCATTGATTATTGTTTTTCTCTCTGTCGAATACCATTTACGGTGCTAACATAGTATTAGAGGTTTAGGAATCATCTTTGGACCTACACTATCAACTTACATACCGATCACACTACTAGAAAACTGAGCAATAGCGACAGAATTTTAGCGACGGAAAAAGTGACGGGTTTCTGACGGATTTCCTACAGAAGAATTATTAGGATATTAGCGACGTATTTTGCGACGGTTTGGCAACATAATAAAATCGGTCGGGAATCCGTTACAACTTCCAACGGTTTACCGACGGAAATCAACAAATCTGAAATTCTGTCGGTAATCGGTTGGTAAATTAATATTTTATTTTTTAATTGTAAGGGTAATTCGGTAAAATCAAATAAGAGGTATTTCACGTGCTATCATGTGCTGCATATCGATTTGACCTAAATCAAGGGATGCTTATTAAAATTAGCTTATTTAGCTTATCCTCACCACAATAAGCTGATTTTTAGTGTTTTTTATCCAAACACTTAAACTTAGCTTATAGCGGTAGGGATAAGTAATAAGCAATAAACACTCTCTTTTTTCCCTATCCGAACACCCTCTAAATCAAAGCTCCAACTGTGATCGAAGGTCGACAACACGAAGCATCGCCTCCGGGCTCTCGCTCTCTTGTCGCCGCCGCCGTCGACGGGGTTGAAGGTGTCGAACGCTCTGACTTCTACAATTTGTTGAGTACTGCTTAATTCATCCATACATTCCTAAGTGAAATGGAACTTTGTATTGATATATTTTTGTTTGTGGATTATTGGATTCTTCATCATGTGATTGCCGATTTGTTGTTAATAAAAGGTTTAATCGGTCTTTTATACCTTGACATTTTTCCTAACAAAATTACCAACCAACAATTCGTCTCCTTAGTCTCCATAAACTCCAATTCACAAGATGACAGATCTTGCAAGCGACAACCAACTGGGATCGTGACGGGTCGATAACAAACAAATTGGTCATTCTATCCTTAAAAACATCTTATAGAGTATGTTAAAAGACGTCTTTATTTGTAAAAATAACGTATTACTATTGTCAAACATCCATAAAATATCACCATCCATGTCGACTAGATATCATCTTCGGCTAGTTATCCAATATTTATGATATTATTTTTAAGTCTAGGAATGTAATGCACATCGTTAAGTAATTTTTCCGTTTTTGCAATCAAACAAAATTGAACAATTTCTTTCGTTGTCGATTTTTGATATGTCTCCAAACTGAGTGTGACCCGCTATTTTCTCATCTAGTTTGTGAAACTTAGATTTTTCAGATGTCATGTGGTCGCTAGAACCATTTTCGATATACCATACATCGGACTCGACTCGAATTTCTTCGACAAAAGAAGACTAAGGCAGTGTTTGATAAAGGTCTGATTGGGTCGAGTCAGCAAATTGGGCTGACTCGGTCAGACCTGAAGTGTTACATTTGTGCTTTCTCGGTAAGATCAGCTGACCCAAATTGCTTTCTCGCTCAGTTCCTTGACAATCGCTGACTGGAAATTAGACCATCCTACCCCTCCGTCTTTATTCTTTCTTCCTTCATTCGTGTTCCCTTCCCAGTGACCTAAAAGCACAGCCGGCCGCTATACACGAAGAACTCCCAGCGAACGCCAAACAGAGGTCGCCGGTCTGACCTCCGCCACCGCCAGAGTTCTCGTCAATCGGTGACGCCTTCTGCCCTTCTCGACTCCATCACACAGGTATGATATTCTTCTAATTGTAGTTCTTTGTTGAAAATTGTAAATTATGTGTCCCTAATAGTAAATTATGCGTCCCTAATTGTAGTTCCAATACAATCAGTTATAGTTACAGTTCACTAACATGTTGTTCAACGTTTTTTTTTATGTTTTAGCCACTTGTTGAGTTTGAACATCAATAGAAGCCGATTTGCTCAACGTTTCTTTGTTGAAAATTGTGTTGGATTAATGTCTAAGTCCATAACTATAATTGGTAAGACTTGACCCGACCCGGCATGGTCCATTTGGGTTGCATGGCATCATGCATTTGGATAGACTATAATGAGAGAAATAACACTTAAGGTTGGTTAATATATTATAAGTTCTAATATATTAATAAGGTTATTTAATTAGTATTGATCAAGAATTAATTTGGAATTAATTAAGTGATCAAAAGGAGACTAATTAAATATATGGGTTGATTGTGTAAATCATTCATTCTTATATATGTGGGCTTGTGATCCAAGATTCCTTATGTTGGACTAAGTCCATGGGGTGACCCATGGATACTCCATGGAGGTTAAAATCCATGGAGCATAAAGAATGGGTAAAGTTATGAGTTACATGGTGTAACCCTAATAGCCACCATATAAAAGAATCACATGGCTCAAGAAATCGTGGACTAATGTGTGAGTGTGAGGGCTAGACGATTTCAAGGAGTGTTCAAGTTTCTCTCAAGTTATTCCAAGTGTATTTGGTGTTGTGTGAACCATTTGAGGTGTCACACTTGGGGCACTAGGCACTCAAGCTTCATGAAGACATTCTACATCAAAGAGGTATGTATTCTATCTTGTTATATTTATTATTTTGTATGCTAGATTAGGATAATACCTTGGATGTTCATAATTGTATGTATAATAGAGAAAACATAGATCCAAGGTATTTAGGGTTGCATGTACACTTAGGAGTGTTAGAATGCTCATAACCCAACAGTGGTATCAGAGGCTATAGCTTGGATTACGACATCCCTCTTCTAAGTTATAAAATAGTTTGTTGGGTCCTAGCCTTAATATTTCATATTGGGTGTCATATTAAGGACTTTAAATCAACTATCTTGAATATCTCCCAAAAAGATGTCTGGTCTAGACATTTATGATCTTCCCAAATCTCTTGAAACAAGCTTTCCTAAATGAAGATGATGTCCCATGGATATCATACTTCTTTCACATCCTCCAATTATTCTCCCTAACCCACAAGTTCCTAAAAAGTTTAAGGTCACTCAAGCCCTATTGGCAAGGCAAGGTCTAGGTGTGATCACATCTTGGAGATGTAGTCACATATTGACAAGCCGGGAGAGTTGGGTGTCAAAGTCTTGAGAAAGTTGGTGGCTCAACTACTTTCTAAGTCACATAGTGAGTTCTTTTGGGAATCCTATGAAACAGACTAAGACAAGACCCTTAATGATCTTATTTATTTGCTAAGATCAACTTCCTAAAACGCTATGGACATTGACAATGATGACATTGGATATCCAGTAAAGCTCTCTCTTCCCAATGCAAAGGGATCGGCCATAGTCAACTCGGTTGACCCAATGGTAAAGAGAGAGGCGAAATCTGAGATAGTCCCATTATCAAGGGTCCATAGGTAACTATTGCCAAAGGAAGGGGCATTGGTTACGAAGCTGCCAAATTTACCTAAGGATATTAAAGTCAATAAGTTTGGCTCTACTTCAGGTAAAGTCCATTGTCTAACTCTATTAAGTACATGCTAATTTTGATCGCGAAAATGGATTTCAATCGCATGGTTCGGTGATCAGAATTTTGGGCTATTACTTAAGAGTTATGATATTTATATTGCTTAGGAATAGATAACAACAAGGTTTTCATATGGATTGTAAGGATATGTTTTTCCGAAAAGTTTTAAAATAAAATAAAAAGGTTTTGATTTTATTTATTTTAAGTATCCTTACAATGGCATTTGTGAAAAGTTGTTGCTTATAAGATTCCATTGATAGCAATATTGGAAAAATGGATTTGATTCTTTCGGTTGTGGTAGTGTCTAATATTACCAAATAAGGAAAGATTCTCATCACCCAAGGTTCAATTGGACCGAAACTTGGAATCATGCAAGTTGTATAGTATGATGAATGAGAACTTTCAGCTTGGAAAATTAAGACTAATTCCTTATGTGAATAAGGAAAGGAGTAAGGGATCGAGTACACATTCTTGTGCACTGGTCAAGTCCACCATAAAAGATCAAGAAGACTATTCGTCATGATTTACTTAAGTTCAGTAAATATGGTTATACTTATAAGTTTAAGTATAAGTCTGTAGCATTGGAGAAGTTTCAATGTGAGACAGAACGAATAAGAAGAATCAAAGTATGGCAGAAAGATAAAAGTTTCTCAAATCTAAAAAGATGGGAGAGTACTTTAGTATCATGTTTATGATCATCTTAATGATTAAGATACCATATCACAATTGGTCCTCTAAAGTCATCTCTTATGACGAAGAAGAGGAGTCATGAATTGTTGAAATGGTTAAATCAAAAAGATGAGTCATACTTCGTTCCAAAACAATTCTTAGAGTCATACTCCAAGATTGTAACTTGAGTGACATATCTTAAAGAGGGTTTGTTAACACTAGTCAAATGTAAGAGTAAAAGGTTATCTACTCTTGTACATTTGAAATTGGTAAGTTGTGATGTTTTGGATAAAACAGAGACCAACTTAGGCCAATTGTGTAAAGTGTTAGTCTTGATAAAGAATCTGCACTATCCCTTGAATATTTGACAAGAGAGTCTTATATGCCAAGAGGACAGTGGGAGTCTTAAAGGTCTTGAAAGTCTCAAGAACTAATCAAGAGTAAAACCTGAGGTTCTTCACTAGCACACGAATTGAGGTTTATAACCTATCGTGTTGACATACTTCTATTTCTGTGCCCATTCCAGTTAAAGTTGGTTTTGCATATGAGTTCTTAGAGTTCTCAATTGGTTGCATAACAACTTGGAAGCAATGGCAGGCCCTTGTACTGCCAGGTGGCAAGAAATTAAGATTTAGTTCAGTCCATATGAGTTTGGATTTGTCACTAACCTTGTCTTGTGATTATGGTTTTGACAGATTCACATTGATAAGAACACATACACCATAAAATCTAAGGGTCATAAGGTTTCTCTCCGATTCATGAAAATGATGGTGAGGAAACACTTCCACCAAGTAGATTTTAAGCAGATGGCAAAAGGTCTAAACAATTGAGACTATGATTACGGCATCCCTTTTCATAGTTCTAAAATTGTTTAGACACACATGTGAGCTATCTAAGAGAGGTGTATGATTTTGATAAAGTTTTATCAAAACAATCTGGTATCAGAAATCTGAACTTTGGTAAGAAAGTCAGCTGATTTCTGAGTACATGTCAAAGCTAGTGGGAGCATAAGTGTTATGCTAATAATCATCATGTTAGTGGGAGCATGATAATTATGACAAAGGTTGCAAGTTAGCAACGTTAATTATAGAAAACAAAAGTTTCAATTCGTGAGGTTGCAGAGGTTGAAAAAGTTGTTTTGCTATAATTAAGGGAGAGGAAATTATACTTCATTTCAATTCTAAAAGCTTAGATTGAGATTTTAAACGTATTTAATCAAGGATATATATATATATATATATATATATATATATATATATATATATATATATATGAATTTCATGTTGGAATGGCTCAACATAAGGAAATTCTATATATGGGTCCATTATTTGCGTTCTAAAATTCGATTATGATTACGGCATCCCTTTTTCATAATCTGAATTTTGAGAACTTGGCAAATTGAAATGGAAATATTATAGCAAAAGACTGGTTTAGTCTTTATGTGAGACATCATGAATCGTGTCCCATATGCTTCGGATATAGGATCGATTACATGTGCTATATTCATCCTTTCTTAAATTTTCCAAATGCCTGGGGCATTATGAAGGGAAAAAGTCTAGAATTGGATATGACTAAAATGATTAAGCAATTGTCGAGGACAATCTAAGGTTTACCAAATATTGGTTGCTCAAGGACAGTTGGAAGTATAATGTTAATTCTGGAAGGACCATATTGACATAATCTGTAAGGAGGCAACTCTTGTTCAGAAGTGATAGTCAAAATGGAATATGGAAATGTTTCAAAGTTAGAAATTATTCAATCTGTGTAAGATTAGGAAACTTAATGAAAGAAGGATGTTTCCAAGGAGCTGATCTCCTTTGGAATGCTCTGTAATGATTGTTGTCAAGTCTTTCTGACTTTGTGCATAATCATTAAGAGGATCAATGCATATAAGTTTAGAATCTAACAGATTTCAGTAAATGGCATGAATTTGAAATTCTTGCATTTGCAGTAAGGATTTGGGACTGTGAAAAGAGGATCATTGGAGTGATGTTCAATTGATCTATTTTACAAAGTAAAGATCATAGACAAACATAGTATGCATACTTGGTGTATGGCATGACTAGTGTTTAGAAAACATAGTGTACATGCTTGGAGCATGGGACAACTATTGTTTTAAATTCAAGTATAAAGTTGATAAAACCGAAACAATGAATAATGAGTAATCAGTATGGTGATAAATAAAAGTGTTTATTTATATTCATAGGGTTTGATACCATATTTGATTCATTTATTCTTGTGTTTCACTTTGCATGTTTTGACTTCCAGAATAACTAAGTCGCTCTTCCTGAATGATTAAGTTATTCAAACCATCCACAGTCGGTCATATGTTGGAAGTAGATATGAATCAAGACTGTCATGGGTTGGTTTGTAGAGGTCCAAGTTGGTGGACAAAGTGGTGCTACAACACTCATGAGTGCTCATAAGTTCTGAGTATTGGATTCAACCCGCGCTCATTTGAATCACTTCATGGATTTTATCACGAGTGATCATGAGACGATAATATCTTATATTCTTCAAACCTAGAGATATGAGTTGTTACTATGAGTTGGTTATACATTGATTGCACGAAAACGCATTGGTAACTCGATGTTATAAAACTTGCCTTTGTGTATGATTCAACAAGTAGTAGAACAAGCCATATGAGTCGAAGTTTATCCATTCCTTTTACCTTCGGGATAAAAGCGATATCTGTGGGCCCCTCGATGATTTAAAGATGATACATGTGAGTGCTTGGCCAAGCCAGGACTGATTTGATTTGTTCAATCAGTCAGTCATCATGAATTAGAAATTGGGAAACAACAAATGGACAGAGAGAATGATTGATAATCCATGTCTCAGTCCATATGATATCTAGAATGGAGGAATATATGATCCCTTATCTAATGGACAAGTCATTCATAAAGGTCAGAGTTCATCGACAAGGTCAGAGTTCGACAGAAGCTTTTGAGAGCTACGATTGCTGATCGGTTCCTGAAGTCATACGCAATAATAGTTTTAGACTTATCCAAGTGGGAGACTGTTGGATTAATGTCTAAGTCCATAACTATAATTGGTAAGACTTGACCCGACCCGGCATGGTCCATTTGGGTTGCATGGCATCATGCATTTGGATAGACTATAATGAGAGAAATAACACTTAAGGTTGGTTAATATATTATAAGTTCTAATATATTAATAAGGTTATTTAATTAGTATTGATCAAGAATTAATTTGGAATTAATTAAGTGATCAAAAGGAGACTAATTAAATATATGGGTTGATTGTGTAAATCATTCATTCTTATATATGTGGGCTTGTGATCCAAGATTCCTTATGTTGGACTAAGTCCATGGGGTGACCCATGGATACTCCATGGAGGTTAAAATCCATGGAGCATAAGGAATGGGTAAAGTTATGAGTTACATGGTGTAACCCTAATAGCCACCATATAAAAGAATCACATGGCTCAAGAAATCGTGGACTAATGTGTGAGTGTGAGGGCTAGACGATTTCAAGGAGTGTTCAAGTTTCTCTCAAGTTATTCCAAGTGTATTTGGTGTTGTGTGAACCATTTGAGGTGTCACACTTGGGGCACTAGGCACTCAAGCTTCATGAAGACATTCTACATCAAAGATGTATGTATTCTATCTTGTTATATTTATTATTTTGTATGCTAGATTAGGATAATACCTTGGATGTTCATAATTGTATGTATAATAGAGAAAACATAGATCCAAGGTATTTAGGGTTGCCTGTACACTTAGGAGTGTTATAATGCTCATAACCCAACAAATTGAACATCATGAATATGTTGTGAACTATGAAACATACGTTCTGTTATGCTAATCTTCTCCTTTTATTCACGATCACTGTAATTTTTTAAATCGGAATCGGTTATGCTTTGATGTTATGCAATCTGATGTGCAGATTGGTGGATTCCAAACACAACCAGCCCATCGGACCTGTGATTAATTGGCACCACTAAAAGTGAAATGTTTCGTGTGGCAGGCTGTATTGGAAAGAATACCTGTAGGGGATACACTTACACACAGGGGCATTTTGGTCTCGCATCCAAATTGTCACCTATGCAAATCGGTACCTGAATCAACAAATCATCTCCTGGTGGAATGTAAAAGTGCACAAAGTTGGGTGGATTGGTGCTGCTGTCCATTTTAAATTACTCTTTATTAAATCTAGTTTCTCTTTTATGCATTGTACTATCTACACTTCTCCCCTCTAGCTCCTTGCTATTGGGTCTTTTAATTATATATATTTGCCTTTTCCAAAAAAAAGTAGATTGCTTCTATATATCAGGTTATTTGATCTTGAAACGACTGTGAGTAAAAAATTAAGTTTGAAATATATAACGAATTGAACTGAATATGAGATTATGAGCATTCAACATAAATTCATAGCCAGGATTTTGAACTTTATATATATTAATATTAATATTTTTTAAATTAAAATTGTTTGGTGGGAAGTATCTTTCTATATATTAATGTTTTAGGATGTTGGTTTGGAACGAGGGTAAAATGGTCATTTGTCATCAGTTAGCACATCCAGTCAGATGTTGAATCAAACAACATGTTTTCTTACTCAGTCAGGATTTCTTACCCAGACAGACATTTCTCAGTCAGCACTTACTCAGTCAGCAACTATCAAACGGGGCCTAACACAAAACTTATATTCTAGCGACAACTTACCGGGTGTGTCTTCTTGCAAGATTATCATAATCAAAACGAGCACTTCTTCGTCATTGGTTTGAGTGAGATTCACTTCCTTACCTCGATTCTTGTTTGGTCACTTTGATGTATAATGATAATTTTTTTCATAATTAAATCATTTTATTTTACTTTTATCCTTCCGAGAATGATTATGGTCATTATGGTTTGCATTGTACCCATGTCCACCTCCTCGGCCACACCCTTGACCTCGGGCTCCATGACTTCCTATTTCCTTTGAGGTGTTTGATGAGTTTCCCTTGTTGGTTTTCCGTATCGTAATGCCCACTCGACATGTTTAAGAAATAATGAAGGTTATTCTCTTTATCTTTATAACCCCGAAGTCACTCTTCATCGGTTTTGAGATGACCCACAACCACTTCAACCATCATGTTTTTTTTTCAAGTCTCCAAATTGTTCGATAGATGTTACAATTTACATAAATCGTATCGGGATGACTCGAAGAAATATTTCACCACCGTAATCTCTTCGATTTTTTCGCCAAAAGATCGTATGCCGGTCACAATAATATTTAATCTCATGAAAAAATCATCCACCAATTAACCGTCCTTCATTCAGATAGCTTCGAAGTCACTTCTCAATTGTAACATCCCGACTCTCAGGTATAAATTTTACAGCTTTATATTCATGTTTAAAGGCCTACTCGACGATTTGGATTCCCCAACTCGTCGTGTAGAAACGAATATGGTCGCGTGAATTTATGGACCTACTCGACGAGTTGGAGTACCCAACTCGACGAGTTGGAGCTGGAATATGAAACCCTAATTTCTAGGGTTTTGCATCCTATTTAAAGGCTCATTAGCCACTGTAGCACCCGATTCCTGGTACGTATTTAAATTCAAGAAAAATTGCAATTTACTCTGGGACTCGGCGAGTTGGAGGCCCAACTCGTCGAGTAGACTCGACTGTTGATCGGGGGTTTAAGTGACCGACTCGACGAGTCGGAAGACCGACTCGACGAGTAGGAGCTGTCTGGACAAAACCCTAATATTTAGGGTTTTCACCCTATTTAAACAACTTAACTCGCCCCAAACCAACCTCCATCGTCCCTCTCACTTCCAGAATACCCTAACTCGAAACCCTAGTCTTGTTTGAGTGTTCTCAAGCCATTTTGTGCATCTTTTTGTGTGTTTGAGGTTGGAGAAGGAGAAGGAAGTTTGGAAGTTCAAGTAGAAGCAAGGAGATCCAGAAGTTTTACTCCATTCTCAGCTCATTTGAGGTAAAAAGCTGGAACCTTGACCATCTATCTCTTAGATTTTGTTTTGGGGTTGTTTCTACCCTTTTAATGAGTATAGAGATGCAAAAATCGAATTTTGTGGATGTGCTTAGAGTTGCACTTCGGATCTGGGGCTATTGGGGGTCTTTATGGCATAAAGGTGCCAACTTTGTTGCCATAAAGACCCCATGCATCTTGTAGACCTCCTTTTATGGCTTTTTTAGCCAAAGGCCCCATGCATGTGCATCAAGTTTGAAGCTTTACGTATAAATTGGATCCTAGGAGGCCAGATCTATGGTTTTGACACGTTAAGACCCATTATAATCGACTGTATAATGTTGGACAAAGAGGGACTCGACGAGTCACTTGGGTGACTCGGCGAGTTGGGACGCTTTTTCCCCAAAAACGACTTCTGGAAATGGTTTTGGTTGAGTGGAAGGAACACTCGGCCTGCTAGGGGTTTGTTTTGGAACTGGAAATCATAGGACTCGGCGAGTGTATGAACAGGCTCGGCGAGTCCAAGGCAATCTCCCAATATTTGAAGATGGACTCGACGAGTTGTTCATACAACTCGGCGAGTCATAGACTGGACACATCCTTATGAGGGAGATGAACTCGACGTGTTCAAGGTCGAACTCGGCGAGTCGGATGAAGATGGCCCCGATGGTATGATTGAAGAAGAACCCATCGAGTTCTTGCTAGACTCGACGAGTAGAGACGAGGATTGGTTTGAGTTAGAGGAGTATGGACTCGACGAGTTGGTAGACCAACTCGGCGAGTCAGGTCAACTGGATGTTGACTTTGACCAATGTTGACTTTGACTGAATTGAGTTGACCCTGGTTTGGGTTGCATGTTCGAATTGATAACTTAGAAGGGTTGCCGTGTAGGGATTGAGGAGTCGAGGGGAGTCGAGTTTCACGTCGGGGACATTTCAGACACTACACGACATTGAGGTGAGTTACCTTCCAATAGAAGTGGGTCTAAGGCACTAAGGCCGACCCACTAGTAATTATTTATTTGTGATGATTGTCTTTGTGATAATCATCTGGGTTGCTTGTGTTTGATATATGTGTATGCTAGTATGCTATGTTATGTGAGATAGTATCAGTAGGAGGGGACTAGTCCCCGATTCGGTCGCTAGGACCAATGGGTTGGTCGGACACCCCAGATATGTCTGACAGTATGATTATGATATGATATTATATGCTAGTGGTAGGGGTGAAATAGTCCCCGTATTCGGTTGAGATAGACCGAAGGGTAGGTCGGCACCCCAGAATAGCGTGACATGGGTAGGTCAGCACCCCATAATGGCTTGACATGGGCAGGTCAGCACCCCAGAATGGCTTGACATGGGTAGGTCGGGCACCCCAGAATTGCCCGACAATATGTATGTGGTTTTGGTATGTGGTATGATGGGGAACTCACTAAGCTTTGTGCTTACAGTTTCAGTTTTGGTTTCAGGTACCACTTCGTCCAAGGGGAAGGAGCCGGCGGTGTAGCAGCGCATCACACACACACATGATTTCCGCATGGAGTTTCTGGGATTGTACTCTGATTTTCATAACTCTTGATATTGTAATTTTGAAACATGACGTTATGGTTTTTATAAGTTGATGTAACTTGACAATGTTTTGGTACACTATTTCATTAGGTACTTAATTTAAAAATGAAATTTTTGGCCTTGAAAATTGGGATGTTACAGCCACCCTCTGCCTCTCTTATCGCCCCCCCTGACTTCAGAAAACCCTAGTAGAGTGTTATTCCTCATTTTGTGAGTGTGTGAAGGCTTGTAAAGGTGATGTGCTTCTGAGGAGGAAGCTTGAAGATTCAAGAGATTGGATCGAGGAGGAGCTTGTAGATCCAGCATCTACTTCATCTTAGCATCATCTTGAAGGTAACAAGTCGTTACCTTGACTTCTCTCTAGCTAGATCTCTTCATGCAAAGGTTTAGGGCTATTTCTAGTTGTTGAGGAGTTATTTCTGGTTTTGGGCATGATATGAAGTTGTAACTTCAGATCTAGACTCCTCTAGCCCCTTATGGTTGTAAAGTTCTAGTCTTTAGCAAGTTATGGCCTTTCCCCTTACCTAGAACCTCTTCCTTAGCTTGGTTTTGGCATTTAGGACCTTGCATGCACGTAAAGTTTGTAACTTTACGTGGAAACCATGCCCTAGGAGGTTAGATCTGCAATTTGGAGCTTTGGGGTAGCTTAAAAACGTCTGGATAAGAAATGGACTGAAAGGACTCGACGAGTTGCATAGCTAACTCGACGAGTCGAATAAAGATTGCATGTATTAGTTCTGCATGGACTCGACGAGTTAGTTAGGATTTTCCCGACATTTGAACATTGCATGGACTCAACGAGTTGCCTGGAAACTCGGCGAGTCAACTAGGGTTTTCACGATTTATCGAGTTCTGGAAGGACTCGACGAGTCGGTGGGCTACACTCGACAAGTTGGGTCAACATGGATTGTTGACCTTGACTGTTGACTTTGACCTTGACTAAGGGTTGACCAGTTGGACTTCTGAGGGTATTTTGGTAATTTGGGGATTTTGATGGACTTGGTCCTATGATGATTATAGGTGGTTGAGTTCGAGGTTGTAATTCGGGAGTTTGAGCTTATCACTATAGTTCGACATCGTGAGGTGAGTTCTTCTCACTATATCAACAGGGTCTACGGCACCAAGGCCGACCCTTTATAATTTGTATCCTGGTTATAGGATGGTTGCTATGTTAGTGATCTGTTAGATCTGTATGACTATCTGTACATGCTAGCTAGCGTATGATATTTATGTGCACATGATTGTTGGATTGGGGGTTGGGTTGAGGCAGGTCCTGCTTTTGTGCTGTAGGCCAACATACCCAGGGCGGACCGGATAGACTGCAGACCCGGTTAGGGCGTACTAGTCAGGTCGAAGGCCCGGCGAGCGGTTCGGATAGGCTGAAGGCCCTAAGAGGCGATCCAGACGTGCCAATGGCTCGGAGAGCGGTCCAGATAGATTGATGGCCCTGCGAGGCGGTCCAGTCAGACTGATGGTTCATTATGCATGTTGTGTTTGTTTATATGATATGGTTATATCTGTATGGCGTTGGTATTTTGGGGGAACTCACTAAGCTTCGGGCTTACAGTTGTTGATTATGTTTCACGTACTTCTGATGATCGCGGGAAGGCGAAGGCGTGATCATGCACCTCCTTATGTTTTTATGATTTAATTATGGGGATACTCTGATGTTTAAACTATTTTGAAAACAAATGTGTAATAATTATTGGTTTTAAATGTCTTAAAAAGTTTTTAATTGACATGATTTTTTATGGGTGTTACAAGTTGGTATCAGAGCCTTGGTTTCAGTGAATTGGAGGAAACACTCGTGTGTATCCAATCTCAAACTGAGGACAAGATTTTAAAATGATTTTCAAAATACTAAAGGAGGATGCAAGTGTACGATCAGTCGGAGCCAGTAAGTAGACCCCAAAATACCTTACAGATTATTTGATTTTATGATATGTTAGAACAACATGCTAGTACTAGGCTAGGGATCTTCAGGAATTGCATGATAGAATTGCCTGACTATATGATGCTTGATAGCCTATGGTTGTTCCTTATATGAAATTGACATCATTACTGTAGTTGCTTAGTGTATGCATCACAGTCGTACATAATTAAGATCTTATAGCCTGAGAATGTTTAGTTTGGCCTTATTTCCTGTTCTTGTTTGATGAAGGGCTTAGGGTAGGATCAGGTATTTGAAAGTCTATAGGGTCTAGTGTTATGTATGGCTAGCATACACGAGTGCTGCAGGGTTGGTGGAAGTTTCATGGGTGGGTCGTGCGAGGCTGGTAGGCCAGTTATGAGATATATAACATTCCTATAGGAGTGAGGACTGAGCGCTCGCCATGTTTATGTATATTGTTAGGGCGTTGTGATGATACTTGAGACAAATATGGGTAGGTGTGGAAGATAGTATGGGCTCGTACTACTGAAAGCACATGACCCATACGCGTAGCAAGGAAGTCACAGCCCCTAGGGTTTAGTTGGGAGTTAGGTCTGTTGGATTAGGTGTCTAAGCCCATAACTATTTTGGTACGTACTTGACCCGATTGTGAGCATGGTCCTTTTGGGTTGCCTTCACCATAGCAACTGATAGGATGAATTAAGGAGAAAGAGGATTAATTATGATTTATTAATATATTATGTGAATAATATATTAAATGAGAAATCATATTGTTTAATTAATATTAGTCAAGAATTAATTAAGAATTAATTTTGTGGCTAAAAGAGATTAATTAAATAAAGGGGACTGATATTGCAATTATATGATAGTTGCAAATTGGGCTATGGATTCCTAATAGAAAGGGCATTGGACGAAATCTATGGGAAGCCCATATGATTTTCGTCCAAGGGATTTATAGAAGGACTCCATGGGTTGCTTAAGGCCTAAGCAGAGAATTAGGGTTTCACCTGAAACCCTAGCAGCCCACACAAGTATATAAAGACCCCTAGGGCTCCCAAAAATGGTGCTAAGCTTTCTCTAGAAGATCTTGGACGTTTTTGGTGCTCCTCCTCCCTCTCCTAAGTCATCTTGTTGCTAGTGGTGTTTGTGACTCCATTAGAGGTGCAACACTTGAGGCATTAAGCTTTCAGAAGCCAAGATCAAGAAGGATTGTGATTGTTATTGCTACATAACAATCAAGGTAATGTTTCTAACCCTAATCTTATGTCAATTTCGATAATAACATGTTAAATCTAGGGTTTATGCTTTGGTATTCAATGTTGTTATGTTCATAGTAGAAAACCTAGATCAAAGTAATTAGGGTTGCATGTACACCATAGGAATGATGTAATGTTCATAACCCAACAATGGTATCAGAGCCTAGGTCGTTTTTCTAGTGAATAGATGCAAAAGTGAACCACCAAAGTTCAAGAAAATCGAAAATTTCACCTTCTGACTGGCAGACTCGACGAGTAGGTCCTACTCTACGAGTTCCATTGTGGACTCGACGAGTCCAGGGCTCAGGTGCCGGGATTTTCGATTTTTCTGCCAGATTTTGTTAAGGATAATTGCCAAAACTCGTTTTTCTTGCCAAAATCCGATTTTTTAAGTTTGGAATGGTTATCCACATCAAAATTGATGGATTTGGTTAAATATGGATAATATAGGATTATTATTAGTCAAATATTTAACCTAGTAATTTGTAAAAGTTTCAAATTGCACCCTATAGGTTTTATAGTTTAAATTTGAACTTAAAAGTTTTAGTTTTTGAAATTTAAATAGTTAAACCCTAATGTTTTGAAAGGTTTCAAAACTTGTCCTCAAGTTTTGGAATTTAATTTTAATTAAAAGGTATTAATTTTGAAATATTAAATTCTTAAACCCTAAAGTTTTGAAAAAGTTCAATTTACACCCTTATGGTTTATTAATTTAATTAAGAGTTTAATTGAAAGAGATAATTAATAAATCATAATTATATGGTTTAAGATTAATCAAATTAAAGGTCTAATTTATTAATAAGTTTAAACCACTTAGTATTTTAAAAGTATAAAATACACCTTATACTATATAACATTTAAAGGTTTAACATATTATATATGTATAAGTAAAGAGTCAGTCTTACCGTTAGTAGGCCTCATTCACGAAGCTGCTCTCTAAGGGGTGTTTAAGGAAATCGCCTACAAAATGGTGATTGAATGGGTATCCACTCTTACCCACCGCACTCTTGAGTCTTGACTAGTGGAGGTTCGTTAGCCGAATGGGTAGGATAGGACACAACCTTCCATTATAATTATAATGTAATGCAAGTAACGAAACCTTTTATAAATTCCCAAATCTAAGTTACTTTATGAAAAAATGTGGAATTGATGCTATTCCATGAAATTACACTTTGTACCCTTGCCAAGACGTTAGTGGAGCGTGTGTGGTTAACCGGCACACTAATTTGAGTCTAGCGAAGGGGGAAAAGGGTGACTTGATGTTTGTCATAGATCAATGAAGCGTGTGTGGTTAACCGGCACGTTGATTAGGTGACTGTAACATTGGGGGCACCAAGTATATTTACATGGTTATCCACACCTTGTTTGTGATCCTTGGCATCCCAGTCACAAACTTGAAAGGCATAATCGAGATTAAACATGCCATTGAAAAGTTCAATGAATCTCAAAAGATCTAGGAATTTCAATTCATTTAAAACCTAATTTTCAATTTTCGCTTTTCATGGTGGAAATTGGTAAATCGTCATTTACCTACCTTCAAATGTTCTGCAATTTGGATTACGGCATCCCTCTTCCATTTTGTAGAATATTGTGTTGGATCCTAGCCTCAATATTTCATTTGGGTGCTATATTGAGGATTTTATCAACTAACTTGAGTTTCTCCCGTTTTGTAGATGTCAAAATCTAACAACTATGGTCAACCTGAATCCTTTGGAAAAGGTTTTCCACATGAAGATGATGTTCCACGATTGGATTGTGGAAATGGAAATCATGTTTCACTTCCTCCACCTCCTCCAATAATTCTCCCTGACCCACGTGTTCGAAGACTTGAAAAGTTCAAGGTCACTCAAGCCCTATTGGCAAACAAACACGAAGATGGAAAGTATGTATGTGCTCATGTCTTGGATATGAAGTTGCATATTGACAGATTGGGAATGTTGGGTGTCAAAGTCTCTAGGAAGCTGGCTGTTGAATTGGTTCTTCAATCACTTCCTGAATCATATGGTGAGTTCATTAGAGAGTACTATATGATGGACCACGATGTGACCCTCATTGATTTGACTTATTTGCTTATTGCTGCTGAATCATAAATGATTTGGCGGACTGGTCAAGCTAATTTGTCTGGTAAATCAATGTCCCAACCTTCTATGGACAATGGCAACATTGGAAGTCCAGAAAAGTTTTCTCTACGCAAGAGAAAGGCTAAGTCTAAGATAGTCCCTTATGCCATTCCCAAAGAGTCTGTGTGTTTCTACTGCCAAGAGAAGGGGCATTGGTTGAGAAGCTGCCCTGACTGCCTGAGAGATCTAAGAGATGGGAGAGTCAAGATGTATGACTCTACTTCAGGTAAAATCCACTATCTAACTCTATTAAGTTCCTATTTGTAGATTCTTGATACATGATGTGATATGATTACATTTTGATGAATTGTAGGACCGAAGAAAAGAAAGGAAGCTTAAAGGAAGAGTGATCTGGGTCTGATCACGAAGAAATGGATTTCGATCGCATAATTCGAAGATCGGATTTTTGAGTTGTTGTTGAAGAGTTAGGATAGATTGCTTAGGAATATGTAATAAGCATAGTTTTCATTTGAATTGCGTTGTAAGGACAAGTTTTTTCCGTGTTTTATAAATAAATGAAATTTTGAGTTTTATCTTATTTATTTATCCTTGCAATGTTATATGTGAAAATTGATGTTTGTATGTTTCTATTATAAGCAATAATAGTGGATGTGATTTTTAGTTATGTTATTTGTGGTAATGTCAGAAATTTACCAAATAAGGAAAGATTCTCATTGCCCAAGTTTCAATTGGACAGAAGCTTGGAATCATGCAACTGGTATTGTATGATGAATGAGAACCTTCGTATTTGGGAAATTAAGACTAATTCCTTGTTCACATAAGTATGTGAGTCAAGTAAAGGAATAAAGGATCTAGTACGCATTGTTGTGCACTAGGTCGAGTCCACCACAAAGAACAATAAAATATTCTTCATGATTTGCTAAAATATTAGTAAATGTGGTTATACTTAAAAGATTATGTATGATTCTGAATCATTGGAAAAGTTTCAATGAATAGCAGAACGAATAAGAAGAATCAATTAGGTAGGAAGATATAAGTTTCTCCAATCTGAAAAGATAGGAGAGGACTTAAGTATCGTGTTTTATGATTAACTTAGTGATTATGAAATCGTGTCACAATTGATCCTCTAAGGACACCTTAGTACACTAGTATGGCTAAGAAGAGGAATCAGAAATTGTTGAAATTGTTAAATCAAAAGTGAATCATACTTCGTTCCAAAATCGAGTCTTAGAGTCATACTCCAAGATTGTGACTTGAGTGACACATCTTAATAAATTTTAACACACTCATCAAATGTGGAGTAGGAAAATGTTTTCTTGCTATTGCACGTTTGAAATTGGTAAGTTGTGATCTCTTGGATAAGACAAAGACCAACTAAGACCAATTGTGTGTAGTATTTGCCTTGATAAGGAATTTACACTAACTCTTGAATATTCGTTTTGTCAATGAATGTTTCTTGACAATAGAATATTATATGTCAAGAGGTCAGTGGGAGTGTAAATGATCTTGAAAAGTCTCAAGAACTAATCAAGAGTAAACTTATTATTAAACACTAGCACACGACTTGAGGTTTGTAACCTGTCGTGTTGACATATTCTTGTTTCTGTGTCATTCCAGTTTGGTCAACTATGCATGTGAGTTCTATGAGCTCTCAATTGATTGCATAGAGGCAAGGCACCCTGATCAATGGAAAGTATATTGATAGGTAGGGGTGAGCTGCTCAATAACTTGGAAGAAATAGTGGGACCCTTGATGGCAAGAAATTAAGAATGAACAAGTTCTGTCCATAAGAGTTTGGATTTGTCACAAACATTATCTTATGATTATGGTTATGACAAATTCACATGGATAAGAGCACATACACCATAAAATCTAAGTGTCATAAGGTTTCTCTCCGTTTCATGAAAATAATTGTGAGGAAACGCTTTCACTAAGAGAGATTTTAAGGAGATAGCAATTGTGATATTTGCGTTCTCAAATTCGATTATGATTACGACATCCCTCTTCATAGTTTGAATTGTGAGATTTAGCAATTAGTCTAAACATTTAGGACTTATTGCTATAAGTTCTGAATTAGTTTAGATATACATATGAGTTATCTAAAGAAAGGTGTATGAGTTTGAGAAGCTTAGATAAAGGCTTATCGAAGCATATCGTATTAGAAATATGAACTTTGGAAGTCAATAAGTATTGATTTCTAGAAGTCCAACTGTTTTCTAAATACGTGTCAAAGCTAGTGGGAGCATAAATGTTATGCTGGTATGGATATAATCATCATGTTAGTGGGAGCATGATTATTATTTTAAGTATTGCAAGTTAGCAATATTAATTATAGAAAACAAAAGTTTCACTTTGCAAAGTTGCAGGGGTTGAAAATTTGTTTTTCTATAATTAAGGGAGAGAATATTATACTTCGTTTCAAAGTCTAAAAGCTTGGATCGAGAAATTTTAATCAAATTTAGTCAAAAGACATATATGGATATTATGTTGAAAAAGATTCAACATAAAGGAATTCTATATATGGCAATATTATAGCAAGAAGCTGGTAAAGTATCACGCTTTTTCATGAATCGTATCACATACGCTTCTGGTAAAGGATCGATTGCATATGCTGTAATATTCGACCGTTCTAATTTTCCAAATGCCTAGGGCATTAAGAGGGAAAAAGGACCAGAACCAAATATGACTGAAATTAATTAAACAACTGTCAAGAACAATCTGAGGTTCGCCAAGGATTGGTCACTTGTGGGCAGTCGGAAATAGAGTATTGGATGGAACATATCGACATTATTATGAATAGATATGATTCTATTTAGAATGAGTTGTCATATGGAAAATATGGAAATGTTTCCATAAATGGGAGTTGGATATCAAGAATCTATGTCTAGATTAGAAACTTTTATGCAATAAGGATGTTCAAAGGAATGTACTTTGAATGTGAGACTTCGTATCTATGGAATTGTCTTGTAACAATCTCCAATAGAGTACTTTGTAATATCATTGGCAAAGTCTTGGTGGCTTTGGTACAGTGACATTACGAAAGGTTCGTTGCATAAAATGTTAGAATCTAACATGTTCTAATAGTGGCAAGAATTTGGTATTCTTACACTTATGACAAGGATTAGGAGTTGTGAAATAAGTATCATTGGAAATGTTTTCAATTGATCTATTTCACAAAGTATGGACCATAGGTAAACATAGTGTGCATGCTTGGAGCATGGGACAACTGTTGTTATAATTCAAGTAATAAGTTGATTATCCGAAACATTATACAATGAATAATGTGTAATCAATATGGCGACTAAATAAAAGGTGTTTTATTTATACTCACAAGTTTGAGACCATATTGGATTCGATTATTATTGTGTTTCACTTTGCATGTTTTGACTTCCCGAATAATAAGATTATTCAAACCATCCACAGTCGATAAATACTTTAGAAGTAGGTATTGAAGCTAGACTGTCGTGAATTGGTTTGCAGACTATCTAAAGTGTATTAGACATAGCAAAAGTTTGCTACAACGTTCATGAGTTCTTATGAATTAAGATTTGAGCATTGGATTAAACCCACGCTCACTTGGATCGCTTCATGGATTTTATCACGAGTGATTGGTGAGACGATAATATCTTATATTCTTGAAACCGAGACATGTGAGTTGTAATTTACAAGTCGGTTGCGCATTGATAATATGTAAACGCACAAGTAACTTGGTGTCATAAAACATATTGTTGTGTGTGATTTGATGAGTGAGTACAGGCGAGCATTTGAGTCGAAGTTTATCCGTTCCTTTTACCCAATGTGGGATAAAAGCGATATATGTGGGCCCCTCGATGATTTAGTGATGACAATCTAAGCGCTTGGCCAAGCCTGGACTAAGTTGATGTGTTCAATTGTAGTCTGTTGTTAGTCGTCATAAATCGGAAATCAGGAAACAACACAGGAATAGAGAGTATGATTAAAATCCATGTCTCAGTTCATACGATATCTAAAATTGAGGAATATATGATCCCTTATCTAAAGGACGCGATTCTGATAAGATCAGAGTTGACAGCGGCTTTTGAAAGCTACGATTGCTGATTAGGTCATACATGCAAAATAGTTATTAGACTTATCCAAGTGGGAGACTGTTGGATTAGGTGTCTAAGCCCATAACTATTTTGGTATGTACTTGACCCGATTGTGAGCATGGTCCTTTTGGGTTGCCTTCACCATAGCAACTTATAGGATGAATTAAAGAGAAAGAGGATTAATTATAATTTATTAATATATTATGTAAATAATATTGAAACATCCCAAAAATACAGTCCAAAAATTTCGTTTTTAAACCATTAATAAAACCATAAATATCTTCTTCATATATAATCATAAGTTATGTATCACAGTCACATGTCAAAATATATCAGGGTATAAACATCCCAGGTTAAACAAATGGTGTGTGCACTGCAATCTTCCCGAGCTCCTCTTTTGAAAACTGTGTACCTGAAACCAAAACTGAAAACCGTAAGCACGAAGCTTAGTGAGTCTCCCCAATCTACCACATACCATCTACACATAACATGCAACTAGGAGATACGGGCCTCGCCCACACTCGTGGAGATACGGGCGTCGTCCACACTCCGCTAACCGGGAGATACGGGCCCCGCCCACACTCCGCTATCTAGGAGATATGGGCCTCGCCCACACTCCACTATCTAGGAGATACGGGCCTCACCCATGCCCAGCTACTTCGAGATACGGGCCTCTCCCACACTCGGCTATGATGTGATACGGGCCCCGCCCACACTCACTAGTCATGAAAATACATACAAGCTCTAAACGAACAACAAATATCACTAGCATATAAATATATACAATATCAGCTATCTATGAGATACGGGCCTCGCCCACACTCAGCTACTATGAGATTCGGGCCCCGCCCACACTGGCATTCCTAACAACATATACAAGTATCACACAGACAACAAGTATAGCAATCCAATAACCTGACTGATATCTATACTCAGATAATAATGAGATACGGGCCCCGCCCACACTCAGCTACTAACGTATCACACATATACGGGCCGACCTTGGTGCCTAAGACTCGTTCCTACTGGAAGAGGACTCACCTCACACTGCTGAAGTCCCGTAGACACAATCTCATACTGCTGAAGTCCCGCGGACTCAACCCTAGCTGCTGGATGACAAATTCCTGAACTGTCAACACCAAAATAACACCCAATTAATAATTGGGTTCTAACACATAACTATAAATACATACTTTGGATAATTATTACATTACCCCTAGCTTGGCTTACCCAAGCCCAAGGCCTAATCCATAGGCCCAAAGTCAACTAGGGATCAAAGCCCAACATATGGCCCAACTTTCCAAATTGGGCCCAAACCTCTACATGGACTTCCCTTAAGGCCCAATTGTTCATTCCAGTCTAACATGTCTCATTCTAAGGGCCCAATATCATACAACCATCTAGGCCCATACTATGGCCCATCTATGGCCTAATTTTCCAAATTGGGCCCAATCCTTCATATGGGCCTTACCCTAAAGCCCAACTAATTACTCTAGTCCATTTGATTATTCTTGGATGGCCCAACAAAAGCCCAAGTGAAATTAGGGTTTCACATAAAATGATGATTAGGGTTAAGTGTTTCTCACTTAACCCATTAAGGGCTTAATCCATTAAGTCCTTTACTCTACTAGATAAATGATATGGAATAATTTGGGCTTAATACACAATCCAATCCCAATGGCCCAAAAGTGGGTCCCAATGAGTCTAAGGCCCAAATACTCACAATTAGGGTTTTCTATACCCTAATTATGGTTTTTCACTCAAACATGGCCCAATAGGCCCAAAACTAATCCTTAAGCCCATTAGGGTTTTGCTAGGTCCATTAGGGTTTTGCTTGCGGGGCACCACCCACTACCACCTCGGGTAGTGGTGGTCAATGGCGGCTTGCGGCGGCGGCCACCACCTTACGGTGGTGGTTTTGATTCTTTTCATTAATCTTTTCGCTAATTACAATTACAAGGCTTTTAATCCACAAATAAACACACCCACTAACTACTCTATCACACACACACAGCCACCCTAGTGGTGGCCGGCGGTGGCTTGTGGCGGCAGCCACCACCACACGGTGGTGGTAGTGACCTTTCTTCGATTTTTCCAGCCAAGCCAAACCACACACAACACACACTAATAACATAAAACACACCCACGCACATGCTTCTGCTACGAACGGATCCAGCCACCCTCCGGTGGCGGTTGGCGGCGACGATTGCATGAAATGGCGGGCAGCGGAGGCACTAGCGGCAACCACAATGTCATCGGGACTCCGCCGCTGAGGCAGCAGGGGCGACGCAACAACGGAAGATGGTGGAGAAGGCAGATGGATCGGAAAGCAACCCTAGCAGTCGCGACAAAGGGCGACAGTTTCGTCTTCCATGGCTCGACAACAGCGTTTATCGATGGTGTTGACGGGACATGGCGGAAGAAGAAGAAGAAACACGGAGAGGTGGCCCAACAGCGGCACGGTGGCGACAACAACTCTATCGGCCGGAGATAGCGGCGCGAGTCATAGCAGTGGCCAGCGGATGAATCCGCCGGCAGTCCTTGTCTTCATTATAAAAGAAATAGCAGCAGCGCACGGTCTCGCCGGTCATCAACGGATTGCGGTGGTCGGAGGAACAACGGTGAATGGGTGGTGGCCGGCGGTTGGGAGGCATAAGGGGGGGGTGTGAGTGACGGCTGCTAAGGGATCCTAGGGTTAGGTTTCCCGAAGAGTGACGGGTTTATATACCCGGTTGCTTCAAAACTTCCCATAATATGCAATTCCAGCCCCTCCTTCTCTTATTCCTTTCAATCTAAGTCCCTATTTTACCCTTTTAACCCCATCCTCTGAAATTCTTTACAAATCAACTCCAGAATTTACCAATTAGCCCCTTGACCACTAAAATCTTCTCAAAAGAAGTCCCATAAAGTACCATTTAGTCCCTGCTTTCATAAATACTTACAAAACTAACCTGGAACTCACACTTTTATCCTCCAACTTCTAATATTGTAACAATTAACTCCTCGAGACCAACTCTTATTATAAAATTATTGATTTTAGGGCTACTATCCGTTCATCAACTTTATCTATTTATTCATTTAATAAACGGGGTGTTACAACTCTCCCCCACTTAAATTAGATTTCGTCCTCGAAATCCTTATCATACCTTACATGCTAACCACTCAAGTAACATGGTCACCATCCTGGGCGCACCCTAACCTTCTCAGGGTAACTTTGACCAATCGCCACAAAGCCCTAACATCTGCAGGTGAACTAATCCCTCGCAACAAGTTCACATCTACTTCCTTTGGATTCTGATGTCCCGAGATGCTCTGAATCCCTGTCAGACCACTCATACTAGGTCATTATTGCCGAATCCGGTCCTCTTGTCTCTCAGCTGCCTACCCATCTCCTGAAAACTCAAGGCTCCCACTAGAAAAACAGAATCACAACTCCATTATCCCTGTGATTCACTTATACTTGGCCAATGCTCATCTATTTCCACTGTGAGTGACTTGTCACTATCCATTTCAACCAGCTATTTTGCCCACACTTGCAACCTAAACATAATTACTAACACTGCCCAAACACTGAAACTGCACGAACACTGAACTTCCTGAAGCAGTATGTTGCCACATGGCTGCTTCCGGAAATCTATCTAGGACTTCCTGATCTCAACTGATTCGCCAATCATCTGAAGTACTGGGTTCCGGCCCGGTTGCAGAGCCAAAGGACTCCCACTTAGTCGCCTCACACGACTTCTGAACAAATTCCTTCTCTAGAACTAGTTGCCACTAGTTACCATGCCACTGAGGCTCTAATAACTTTCTGATCTAACTGATCGACTCCATATGTCGAATCCTGACGTCACCAAACCCAAGGCTCAAAGTGATTGCTACATGACCATTGGTAGCCTCATGTCATAAATGACCTTAAGCATTCCACTGCTTCCTTGCTCTCATCTCTGTAGTGGCGCTTCTACAATCTTATCACTGGCTTAACCAGGTCTAATCCGTCTGGGAAATTCCGAAATCTGATCTATGGATTTCCATTTCCTCACTGCTACACCCGAACTGGTGGGTACTACTGTTCTTTCCGCATCCTAACAACGCACTCACGCTAACTACCAACCTAGTGAATGCTATGGCTACACCTACAGACTTACAACACTCTATCATTGTCTGGCTGCTAGTGAATGCTACGGCTACACCCGCAGACTTACAACACTCTAACACTGTCTGGCTGCTAGTGAATGCTACGGCTACACCCGCAGACTTACAACACTCTAACACTATCTGACTACTAGTGAAGGCTACGGCTACACCCGCAGACTTACAACACTCTATCACTATCTGGCTGCTAGTGAACGCTACGGCTACACCCGCAGACTTACAACACTCTAACACTATCTGGCTGCTAGTGAACGCTACGGCTACACCCGCAGACTTACAACACTCTAACACTATTTGGCTGCTAGTGAATGCTACAGCTACACCCGTAGACTTACAACACTCTGACACTATCTCATTCGCTGGTTACTGATCCGAACACATCCAGCGTCGAGCATACACACGACCTAGCATCCAAAACTAAACCCATGTCCTGACTGGAATCCCCCACCTGATTCCCTAAGGCTTGCTAGCAAACATTACGGGAACGCGATCTCCTTATTGGCAAGTTTTTCCGAACTTCCATCTCACACTATCATCAAACCATACAACCGCTTAAGCTGTCTTCCTTCCAAACAAAGATGCGAAACTTATCCTAGTCTCAAAACTGCTCCCGCTTCTGAATCCTTGGGCGATTCTCTCCCACTTTGATTCAGCTAATGCCTTACAGCACACAAAACTAGAAGAATTCCCAATCCTTCTCACCACCCATGACCAATCTGCTAGAAAACACGCTTACCATTGCTAGTGTTTCAATACTAGCCAGTCCAAAAGGTCACACAACTTCTAAAAATCCGAATAAATCTCCGGTAATAACCCGCTAGACCCAGGAAGCTCTGAATCTCAATTGGAGACCTCGGAATCTCCCACTGCATCACGGCCTCTATCTTGGCCGGATCAACTAAAATATCCTTCCGATTGACAAGGTGCCCAAGAAATTGCACCCCGCGCAACCAGAACTCACAATGGGAGAACCTTGCGAAAATTCTCTCCCTCCTCAAAGTCTCCAGCACCTCCCTCAGGTGCTTCTCGGCATGCAATTGGCATATTACATCTCTTGAAAATATAATTTAGACACAAACCGAGGATAACTCAGGGTTACACTTACTCAAACCCTTGAAACGAAAGGCTCCCTTGTGCAGTTTCCCGCAAGTGCTGCACCGAATCTGATCCTGCTGGTCTCTCGAAAGCTAATCTAAAATCTACGGTCTCCTCCCGAGACCCCTCACTATAAGCAACTGATCTGGTTCCCTCTTCCCAGTGTGCTCTAAGTCAATATCCCGCCCTCGAGCTCTAGAAGTCATATCACCCAGGGTCTCACACCCCGAGGTACCCCCCGATCTACTTGCTATCATTCTATGGTATGTTTTGATAACTTACCTTCTTCATTTCCTCATCAGCTGCATACTGGGGTACCATATAAGCTCTTTCCCAAGACTTGGCAGTGATCTCTGCCAGTCTCAGTCGTCTGGTGGAGATCTAACAACTCTTGCGCCAACTGCTGCACCTCAATCGCCTGGGCACACTCTGCCCAGAATCTAGTCTGGAAGTCATCCCATGACATAGCATCTACCACGTCATCGCTCAACTCACTACCAACCTCTTCCTATCAATCTCGTGCTCTATCCCTCAGGGGGCAGGAAGTAAGTCAGGTCTTGTCTCCTTTCGAGACAATGTCAGGGACAAAAGTGTTGGCGACATCTGCCAACCATCTGCTGCTAACAATGGGGCCCCTAACCCCCACGACAATCTGAAGCCTCACAAACTCTGAATTCCCGAAACATCAACGTACAAATCTCTATCATGACTGCTATCTCAGTGCATAATGCACTCGGCCTCTCATCTCAAATCTCTATAATGTCCTCCTTGATCACACTGAGGATCACAGGAGTCTGGTCAATGATACTGCACATAATTCTCAGATGGAATGAACTCCCTTATCTGATCATCAATCTGCCCGGCTACAGAGTCCGAGTCTGATCCCTCGTCGACGCCAGAACTACCATCTGGTCTACCACGTAGCGTCACTATACTCGGTAATATACCACCACTAACATCACAATGCTCATCAAAACTCGAGGGATCTCACACACTACAAGTTTCCAGGATTCATCTCAGACTTCCTTGATTCGAGTACGGATCCTCTGCTTTCAGTAGCACGGACCCATACTACCTTCCACATCTATCCGTACTTTCCTCACGAACTGCCTCGACTCCACCAAGTCCCTTCTACTTCTACTGTTCTCTGCTACTCTCATCCTAGGCTTGCCCTAGGGTAATCACCAACCCACTCTCCGCCATCAGCTGCATAAGAAGTCTCTGCTTTCTTCCCCCTAACTAGTTCGCGAATACTATTACATATTACTCAGACTAGATAATTCTTCGAACGAGAGATCCTACCCTACAACGGTTGGACTCAAACAAGAGCTACGAAATAGAGCTAGACCTAACCTTCTGAAATGATTTAGTCCTTGCAATATGTAACTTAACATATTCGTTTACTAGTTAGTGAAAGACAACTAGAACTCCTAAAAGCACAAAGCAAGCAGCATTCGGGCATTGAGTACACATAATCAAGCATATACTACTCTGGCTATCATACTGACTAATCTGTACTAGCATGCAGTTCTCAATAAGCTGGTACACATATAACAGGCACATAAGGCATCCTTCCTAGATCCTTAGCCCTAAACTAGCATGCAGTTCTCATAAAGCTGATACTCATACAATAGGCACATAAGGCATCCTTCCTAGATCCTTAGTCCTAATCTAGCATGCTGTTCTACTAAAACTGAAACTGATAATCATAACATAAACTTGTGTGGGTAATTTGGGAGTACTTACTTGAGCTCGGCTGATTGCATGCACCACACCCGTTTTCTCTTTTCAAAGTTCTTTTCTTGCTAAAAATTCTTTTTGCTTTTCTAAAACTCTTCTCTTTTTAAGTTTCTTTTTGCTTTTCTAAAGCTCTTTTCTTTTGAAAACTTTATACCACTTCCTTAGTTTGAGTTCAGACACACTCGGGAGTGCGCCCGAATCCCTCAAACCAAGGCTCTGATACCAACTTGAAACATCCCAAAAATACAGTCCAAAAATTTCGTTTTTAAACCATTAATAAAACCATAAATATCTTCTTCATATATAATCATAAGTTATGTATCACAGTCACATGTCAAAATATATCAGAGTATAAACATCCCAGGTTAAACAAATGGTGTGTGCACTGCAATCTTCCCGGGCTCCTCTTTTGAAAACTGTGTACCTGAAACCAAAACTGAAAACCGTAAGCACGAAGCTTAGTGAGTCTCCCTAATCTACCACATACCATCTACACATAGCATGCAACTAGGAGATACGGGCCTCGCCCACACTCGTGGAGATACGGGCCTCACCCACACTCCGCTAACCGGGAGATACAGGCCCCGCCCACACTCCGCTATCTAGGAGATACGGGCCTCGCCCACACTCCACTATCTAGGAGATACGGGCCTCGCCCATGCCCAGCTACTTCGAGATACGGGCCTCGCCCACACTCGTCTATGATGAGATACGGGCCCCGCCCACACTCACTAGTCATGAAAATACATACAAGCTCTAAACGAACAACAAATATCACTAGCATATAAATATATACCATATCAGCTATCTATGAGATACGGGCCTCGCCCACACTCAGCTACTATGAGATTCGGGCCCTGCCCACACTCGCATTCCTAACAACATATACAAGCATCACACAGACAACAAGTATAGCAATCCAATAATCTGACTAATATATATACTCAGATAATAATGAGATACGGGCCCCGCCCACACTCAGCTACTAACGTATCACACATATACGGGCCGGCCTTGGTGCCTAAGACCCGTTCCTACTGGAAGAGGACTCACCTCACACTGCTGAAGTCCCGTAGACACAATCTCATACTGTTGAAGTCCCGCAGACTCAACCCTAGTTGCTGGATGACAGATTCCCGAACTGTCAACACCAAAATAACACCCAATTAATAATTGGGTTCTAACACATAACTATAAATACATACTTTGGATAATTACTACATTACCCCTAGCTTGGCTTACCCAAGCTCAAGGCCCAATCCATAGGCCCAAAGTCAACTAGGGATCAAAGACCAACATATGGCCCAACTTTCCAAATTGGGCCCAAACCTCTACATGGACTTCCCTTAAGGCCCAATTGTTCATTCCAGTCCAACATGTCTCATTCTAAGGGCCCAATATCATACAACCATCTAGGCCCAAACTATGGCCCATCTATGGCCCAATTTTCCAAATTGGGCCCAATCCTTCATATGGGCCTTACCCTAAAGCCCAACTAATTACTCTAGTCCATTTGTTTATTCCTGGATGGCCCAACACAAAGCCCAAGTGAAATTAGGGTTTCACATAAAATGATGATTAGGGTTAAGTGTTTCTCACTTAACCCATTAAGGGCTTAATCCATTAAGTCATTTACTCTACTAGATAAATGATATGGAATAATTTGGGCTTAATACACAATCCAATCCCAATGGCCCAAAAGTGGGTCCCAATGAGTCTAAGGCCCAAATACTCACAATTAGGGTTTTCTATACCCTAATTATGGTTTTTCACACAAACATGGCCCAATAGGCCCAAAACTAATCCTTAAGTCCATTAGGGTTTTGCTAGGTCCATTAGGGTTTTGCTTGCGGGGCACCACCCACTACCACCTCGGGTAGTGGTGGTCAATGGCGGCTTGTGGCGGCGGCCACCACCTTACGGTGGTGGTTTTGATTCTTTTCATTAATCTTTTCGCTAATTACAATTACAAGGCTTTTAATCCACAAATAAACACACCCACTAACTACTCTATCACACACACACAGCCACCCTAATGGTGGCCGGCGGTGGCTTGTGGTGGTAGTGACCTTTCTTCGATTTTCCAGCCAAGCCAAACCACACACAACACATACTAATAACATAAAACACACCCACGCACATGCTTCTGCTACGAACGGATCCAGCCACCCTCCGGTGGCGGTTGGCGGCGACAATTGCATGAAATGGAGGGCAGCGGCGGCACTAGCGGCAACCACAATGTCATTGGGACTCCGTCGCTGAGGCAGCTGGGGCGACGCAACAACAGAAGATGGTGGAGAAGGCGGATGGATCGGAAAGCAACCCTAGCAGTCACGACAAAGGGCGACAGTTTCGTCTTCCATGGCTCGACAACAGCGTTTATCGATGGTGTTGACGGGACACGGCGGAAGAAGAAGAAGAAGAAACACGGAGAGGTGGCCCAACAGCGGCACGGTGGCGACAACAACTCTATCGGCCGGAGATGGCGGCGCGAGTCATAGCAGTGGGCAGCGGATGAATCCGCTGGCGGTCCTTGTCTTCATTATAAAAGAAATAGCAGCAGCGCACGGTCTCGCCGGTCATCAACGGATTGCGGTGGTCGGAGGAACAACGGTGAATGGGTGGTGGCCGGCGGTTGGGAGGCATAAGGGGGGGGGGGGGTGTGAGTGACGGCTGCTAAGGGCTCCTAGGGTTAGGGTTCCCGAAGAGTGACGGGTTTATATACCCGGTTGCTTCAAAACTTCCCATAATATGCAATTCCAGCCCCTCCTTCTCTTATTCCTTTCAATCTAAGTCCCTATTTTACCCTTTTAACCCCATCCTCTGAAATTCTTTACAAATCAACTCTAGAATTTACCAATTAGCCCCTTGACCACTAAAATCTTCTCAAAAGAAGTCCCATAAAGTACCATTTAGTCCATGCTTTCATAAATACTTACAAAACTAACCTGGAACTCACACTTTTATCCCCCAACTTCTAATATTGTAACAATTAACTCCTCGAGACCAACTCTTATTATAAAATTATTGATTTTAGGGCTACTATCCGATCATCAACTTTATCTATTTATTCATTTAATAAACGGGGTGTTACAAATATATTAAAAGAGAAATCATATTGTTTAATTAATATTAGTTAAGAATTAATTAAGAACTAATTTTGTGGCTAAAAGAGATTAATTAAATAAAGGGGACTGATATTGCAATTATATGAAAGTTGCAAATTGGGCTATGGATTCCTAATGGAAAGGGCATTGGACGAAATCTATGGGAAGCCCACATGATTTTCGTCCAAGGGCTTTATAGAAGGACTCCATGGGTTGCTTACGGTCTAAGCAGAGAATTAGGGTTTCACCTGAAACCCTAGCAGCCCACACAAGTATATAATGACCCCTAGGGTTCCCAAAAATGGTGCTAAGCTTTCTCTAGAAGATCTTGGACGTTTTTGGTGCTCCTCCTCCCTCTCCTAAGTCATCTTGTTGCTAGTGGTGTTTGTGACTCCATTAGAGGTGCAACACTTGAGGCATTAAGCTTTCAGAAGCCAAGATCAAGAAGGATTGTGATTGTTATTGCTACATAACAATCAAGGTAATGTTTCTAACCTTAATCTTATGTCAATTTCGATAATAGCATGTTAAATTTAGGGTTTATGCTTTGGTATTCAATGTTGTTGTGTTCATAGTAGAAAACCTAGATCAAAGTAATTAGGGTTGCATGTACACCATAGGAATGATGTAATGCTCATAACCCAACAAGGTCCCCTTCATTTATGCGGATTACCTAATATCTTCCTGGTGTATTTTCACTATGGTGGTTACGAGACGCTTTGTGACTGGATCCGGATCAGGATCAGGAAATGGCGGTCAGGAAGGACCGACAGCGCCCCGGGTTATTGGTCAGATGAGGTCGGATGAGCTGGACGCCAGGATCCGAGAGATCCTGCATGGTGAGGTTGCTACTCTGTTCCGGGCATAGCTGTCGGAGATGTTTGGGTCTATTAAGACCGCCATGGTTGAGTACTTTGACGAGCGCTATGTAGCCATTGTTGAGATGGCTGCCGCATCAGCTATAGCAGCTGTAACGGCGAGATGGAGAGGAGCTAATCGGGCTTTTCAATACCGGGACTTCGATAACACGAAGCCCCCAGCCTTTGATGGGACTTAGGACCCCATCAAAGCCATGAGGTGGCTATCTGACGTGGAGGGGTGTTTCTTCACATGTTCATGTCCTACTGACCAGAAGGCCAGATGTGCCCTGAACCTGCTGAGGTCCGGGGTAAAGGACTGGTGGAGGTTGATGACGGGGTCTTACACTGATGATCAAAGAGCTGCGGTTACTTGGGAGCAGTTTAGGGATGTGTTTCCCGCTCGCTACATTCCACGGGTCGAGCGGGAGTGGTTAGCTCAGGAGTTTATGGATTTGAGACAGGATGCAGAGTCGGTGATGGAGATTACCCGTATGTTCACTGAGAGGGCGATTTTTTGCCCGGAGTTTGCTTCTGAGCAGGCTCAGATGACACGTTATATGGGCATGCTCAAGACTGACATCCGTCAGTTTGTTGCTACCCAGCGTTGCGATACACTGTTGGAGTTACAGGAGGCCGCTAGGCGGCGTGAGCTAGTGATTGAGCTGCAGTTAAGGGAGCAGCGGCAGGCCCCGACACAGTCACATTCGGCGCCAAAGTGGTCTAAGACCGTTGATTCTAGGTCGGGAGGTCAGCATGACCGCACTTGTGGCAAGTGCGAGAAGGGTCACTCTGGGGTTTGCGGATCTGGTAGTGTGTGCCGCAAATGCGACAAGGAAGGGCACTTTGCGCGGGATTGCCGCCAGCCAGCCCTGGTTCAGGATATGAGGATATGCTACCATTGCCATCAGGTTGGTCACGTGAAGACCAACTATCCACAGCTCGCTGCCAGGCCGGCGCAGGCTCCAGCGCCGGTTACACGACGGGAGTCAGGGTAGAGCAGCGCCCCCGAGGGCCCAGGGACGCACCTTCCAACATACAGCAGAGGAGGCCAGGACAGCACCAGACGTGGTTGCTGGTACATTCTTAGTGAACTCCTTACCTGCTTTGGTATTATTCGACTCGGGGGCGAGTCGGTCGTTTATCTCTCAAACATTTAGTATGGAGTTCGGTTTGCCAGTAGGAGAGCTAGAGTGTCCGTTGCGAGTCTCTATCGCCAACAAACACGAGGTTTCCGCTTCTTCAGTCTATCGGGGTTGCGTGTTGGAGATCTTCTGGGTATCTGTCCTGATAGACTTGATTCCGATTCCCATGGGGGATGTGTGTGTGATCGTGGGTATGGACTAGTTTAGTCACTTCGGTGCCATGATCGACTGCGAGGGTTAGCGAGTGGTAGTTCGAACCCCAAGTGGGGGAGAACTGGTTGTCTACAGTGAGGGCACCAGGTTGGGTTCAGGGTTCAGGCGGCTAAGCAGAGCCCGCTCGACAATATATTCAGCACGGGTGTGCAGGTTATCTAACGTACGTAGTGGATACGCGGGTCAGGGATCAGACCTCGGTTTTAGAGGCTCCAGTAGTCAGGGAGTTCGCTGACGTGTTTCCGGAGGAGTTGCCTGAAGTGCCTCCGGAGAGGCAAGTCGAGTTTAGGATCAACCTAGTGCCAGCTGCGGCCTCTATTGCCAAGGCGTCTTACCGATTGGCACCACCAGAGATGCAGGAGCTGTCATCACAGATGCAGGAACTGTTGGGTAAGCAGTTCATTCGTCCGAGCAGTTCTCTGTGGGGAGCGTCAATTCTCTTCTTCAGGAAGAAGGATGGTTCACACCGGATGTGCATTGACTACCGGGAGTTGAACAAGTTGACGGTGAAGAACCGTTATCCACTCCCGAGGATAGATGATCTTTTCGATCAGTTGCAGGGGCATCTTGGTTCTCCAAGATAGACCTGAGGTCCGGGTACCATCAGGTCAGGGTTAGAGAGGAGGATGTGCAGAAGACCGCGTTCCGGACTCGATATGGACATTACGAGTTCGTGGAGATGCCGTTTGGGCTCACCTACGTACCGGCGGTATTTATGGACCTGATGAATCGGTTCTGCGGACCGATGCTCGATCGCTCGGTCATCGTGTTCATAGATGATATCTTGGTGTACTCCAAGACCCGAGAACAACATGAGGAGCATCTTTGGGAGCTATTGGGAGTCTTGAGGCGAGAACGACTTTATGCCAAGTTCTCGAAGTACGAGTTCTAGTTATGAGAGGTTCAGTTCCTTGGACATCTCGTTAACCAGGAGAGGATTTTGGTCGATTCGGTCAAGATCGAGGCGGTTATGCAGTGGGAGGTTGCGAAATCTCCCTCGGATATCAGGAGCTTCTTGGGATTGGCAGGGTACTACCGGAGATTCATACAGGATTTCTCCAAGATTGCAGTACTCCTCACTCGCCTGAAGAGGAAGGGGATGGATTTCTGATGGGGGCCTGAGCAGCAGAGGGCTTTTGAGGCCCTCAGACAGCGACTTTGCAGGGCTCCAGTCTTGACTCTCCCGGAGGGAGTTGAGGATTTTGTAGTGTTTTGTGATGCATCCATCACGGGACTGGGAGAGGTCCTCATGCAGAGGGGACGAGTGATAGCCTACGCGTCGCGGCAGTTGAAGCCGCATGAGACGAGATATCCCACGCAAGATTTGGAGTTGGGAGCGGTGGTATTCGCTCTTAAGATTTGGAGACATTATCTCTACGGGGTTCGTTGTACTATTTACTGTTGGGTTTTAGTATACTACAACATCCTATGGTGCACATACAACCCTAAAAGCTTTGGATCTATGTTTTCTCTAATTATACATGCAATATTGTTTCCAAAGCATTAAGCCTACAACTAGCATATAATTAACATAAACATCATAGAAATGAGTTATAGAATTACCTCTTTGTTGTAGCTTGTAGTTTTGGCCTTTAAGAACTTAGTGCCCCAAGTGTGACACCTCAAATGGTTCACAACACACCTTGGACAAAGGATGACTTTTGAGAGAATATTCTTACACCAAAATTGGCTCAATGATCTCCAAGAACACTAGTGTGTGATTTTGGATGCTAAGGGGCTTCTTATATAGTGTGGCAAGATTATGGTTACATCCATGCAAACCCTAATACCCATGACCTTTCATATTACTTAGGATCCATGGGTTAAACCTCCATGGACTATCTATGGACTACCATATTGGTTTAGCCCATCCTAAATAACCATTGGCCCACGCTATAAGAATCATTGATTTACTTAATCAGTCCCTGTACATTTAATTAGTCTCTTTTGATCACTAAATTAATTCCAAATTAATTCTTGATCGATACTAATTAAACCATATGATTTCATATTAGTATATTAGAACTTATGACATATTAATAAATCATAAATAACCTCTTCTCAAAAGTCTATCCTATAAAATTGTCGTGGTGATATGCAACCCAAATGGACCATGCTACTCTCGGGTCAAGTACATACCAATTATAGTTATGGGCTTAGACACCTAATCCAACATTTACACGGACCACAAGAGCCTGAGATACATCATGGATCAGCCGAACCTGAACATGAGACAGCGCAGGTGGTTGGATGTAGTTAAGGATTATGACTGCGAGATCCTTTACCATTCGGGTAAAGCGAACGTGGTTGCGGACGCTCTGAGCCGCAAGTCAGCTGGATATTCTACTTCAGCGACATGTATGAGGATATCAATGGATTCTCCACTTGTGAGCTTGATCGGGGAAGCTCAGGCTGACGGTGTACGACATGAGAATTGGAAGCTGGAGAGGATTAAAGGCGAGATCACCCAGTTTATGCACGACAGTTGGGGGTTATTGACCCGTTGCGGTCGAGTCTGGGTTCCGATGTCTGGTGGGGTCAGACAGATTGTACTGCAGGAGGCTCACAAGTCTCGCTTCTCTATTCACCCGGGGGCCACCAAGATGTATCGGGATCTGAGCTTGAGTTACTGGTGGTCTGTTGGATAAGGTGTCTAAGTCCATAACTATTTCTGGTATGTACTTGACCCGACCCGACATGGTCCATTTGGGTTGCATGGCACCATGCAATTGGATAAACTAAAATGAGAGAAATAACACTTATGGTTTATTAATATATTATAAGTTCTAATATATTAATAATATTATTTAATTAGTTTGATCAAGAATTAATTTAGAATTAATTAAGTGATCAAAAGATAACTAATTAAATATATGGGTAGATTATGTAAATCTTCCATATCTTATATAGTGGGCTAAGAGGCTCCATGGATTATCAAGTTGAGTTCCACCCATAGGATGCTCCATGGGAGTTACAAACCCATGGGTCATGAAAATGAAGAGTCATGACACATTAGGGTTTACATGGTGTAACCCTAGATGTGTCAACACTATATAAGAAACCCATTCTCCACCAAAATAGGTTACAAATAAGAAACAAGAGGGCTAGGCCGATTTTAGAAGTGTGTATTCTCTCTAAAGTCATTCCAAAAGCATTTGGTGTTGTGTGAAGCATTTGAGGCATCACACTTGGGGTGCTAGGCTCACAAGGTTTCAAGGATCATAAGCAACAACAAGGTAAGTTATTCTATCTTTCATGCAAGTTAAAATTTGTTCCCCATGTATGCTAGATAGGAATATAACCTTGGAATTCAACTTTGCATGATAATTAGACATACATAGATCCAAGGTTATTAGGGTTGCATGTACACTTAGGAAGTGTTAGAATGCTCAAAACCCATCAGTGGTATCAGAGCCTAGGTTTGTTTGTTGTTTTTTTTTTGTGTGCAAACAGCTTGGAAAAAAATCGTTTTTTCTGTTTTCTGCTCGTATGAAAGTTTGCACATTTGTTGCTGGAAATGGACTAGAAACATTACCCTAAACTGTTTTAATATTTTAAAGCTTGTTTTAGATGGTGTAATCTTTATGCTAATCCATTTACAATGGCAATTATTAAAAATTACAAGTTTTTTTAAGTGTAATTTTTGATTCTTGAAAGTGTTCATATTCATGTTCTTGAACTTATGAAGATTAGATGATCATAGGAATTGTTTGTAACCTTCATGGTAGTTTAATTCATGATCATAATGTGTTTTAATGGAGTCCATAACTTGTCCTCAAGTTATGGAAAACCAAAAGTCTCACTTTTATTAAAGCCATTAAAAGAACACAAGAGTTATAAAAATGAAGAGTCTTCATTTTTATTACTCAATTAATTCATAAGTTATAAGAAATGAAAAGTTTTGGAAGTTTACAAAACTTGCCCTCAAGTTTTGGAACATGTAAAGTCTTGATTAAAACTTTAGTTCCAACCCTTAGAATTTTAAAAGTTACAATTCAACCCTTATACTTTATAATATTATAAGTTACTAATATATATATGTATAACGTCAAGTCGTCTTACCGCTAGTACGCCTCATTCACGAAGTCGGTCTATAAGGAGGGTATAAGGTTGTTGCCTATAAAATGGCAACTTAATGGGTGTCCACTCTCACCCACCGCTTCCTTGATCGGTGGAGGGTCGTTAGCCGAACGGGTAAGACAAGGACTTATAAATTCTCATTAAAAGTATGATGAATATTATAAAGTAACTAAATGCTTTTATTAAATTCCCAATCTTAGTTACTTTAGGAAAATGTGAATAAGGTGCTAATCCATGAAATTACACTTTACACTTTGTTTAAGTCGTTGGTGGAGCGTGTGTGGTTAACCGGCACACTAACTTGGACTTAACAAGGTAGGTAAAGGGTGACTTAAGGTTTACCATAGCATCGGTGGAGCGTGTGTGGTTTACCGGCACATCGATTCCGCATGACATATCACATGAATAAGGAAGAGGTCACACTCAGCAAACTTCAGGGACTCCTCAAGACCGCAGAAACAGGTCTTAAGGGTAAGTCGGTTGTTAACACTCCTACTCCAAACTCCGCCCCGGTTTTGGCAATCGGGAAAGGTAGAGGGAAGAAGAGGAAGAGCTCTTCAAAGGGTACCAAGGCTAGGACCCTTGATGGCTCTTCTTCAAGTGGAACCAAGAAAGGTTTTGTCACTCCTTCTTCTGACCCTAAAGAGGCTGAATGCTTCTATTGCCATGAAAAGTCACATTGGAAGCGGAACTGCCCAAAGTACCAGCAAGATGTGAAGGATGGGAAAGTTAAACCCAACCATGCAGGTATTTACACTATCTTATCTAATAACTCACCCCATTCTAACTCTTGGGTCCTTGATACCGGTTGTGGTATTCATATCTGTTCTGATTTGCAGGGACTAAGAAGAAGTGAGAATGTGGAGCATGGAAGAATAAACTTAATCATGGGGAATAAGAAAGCTTTATCTGCCACCAAGATTGGAGTTTATACTTTATCGCTAAGTAGTGGGTTTAGTTTAGATTTGAATAAATGTTGTTATTCGCCAGAAATGGCAAGAAATATTATTTCCTTTCATGCATTGTATAAACAAGGTTTCACCTTTTCATTTGATAATGAAGTTGGTTCGATTAATGCTTTCTTTAATAATGTTCTTTATTTTAAAGCATTACCTTGTGATGGTGTGTATGAAACTGTATCTGTGGTTGATAACTTAGGAAATAATGTATTGTGTATTGATTCTGTTAATGATAATAACTTGGATAAAGCATCATTATGACATTGTTGTCTTGGACATATAAGCAAGAAACGCATAGGCCAACTCCAAAAGGATGGAGTATTGGAGTCATTTGACCTAAAGTCAGATGATAGTTACGAATCATGCTTACTTGGAAAAATGACAAAGTCACCCTTCACAGGTTCTTGTGAGAGGGGTGAAGGTTTGTTGGATCTTATACACACGGATGTGTGTGGGCCCTTCAAAAATGCCACAAGGGATGCTAATCGTTATTATTTGACTTTTACTGATGATTACAGTAGATATGGATATGTCTACTTAATCAAGCATAAGTCAGAGACTTTTGAGAGGTTTAAAGAGTTTAAACAGGAAGTCGAGAATCAATTGGGCAGGAACATTAAGATGCTTCGATCCGATCGAGGTGGTGAGTATCTTAGTTCAGAGTTCCTCGACTATCTTAGGGAATGTGGGATTGTCTCACAATTGACACCTCCCAGGACACCGCAGTTGAATGGTGTAGCTGAGAGGCGTAATCGAACCTTGTTGGATATGGTTCGTTCCATGATGAGTCGAGCTTCGCTACCAATCTCATTTTGGGGGTATGCCTTAGAGACTGCCGCCCATATCCTTAATCTAGTTCCCACAAAGAAAGTTGCCAAAACTCCTCATGAGATGTGGACTGGTAAAGTACCCAAACTAGACCACATTAAGATTTGGGGTTGCGAGGCTTTCGTGAGACGCGAGACTCATGATAAGCTCAAACCTCGAAGTGAGAGGTGTATTTTCATCGGCTACCCACATAAATCCTTTGGTTACCTCTTCTACAGACCTAGTGAGAATGTGGTCTTTGTAGCTAGGAGGGATTTCTTTCGAGAGAGAGAGTTCATAAGCCAAGGAGACAGTGGGAGGCAAGTTGACCTTGAAGAAATTCAAGAGTCAAGTGGTGAAGGAACTTCAAACCCTAGCACTCAACTTGAGGAGGAAACTTCTGTTGAGCCAATTGACAAGTCTGTACCTCTGAGGCGTTCCACAAGGGTTAGGAATGCACCTGAGCATTACTATGGATTCCATATTACTGCGGAAGGTGATACACTTATCAGTGATGAGACACTGATAGGTTTGGATGAACCTAACAGTTACGCGGAAGCCATGGCAGGCCCTGAGTCAGCCAAGTGGAAAGAGGCAATGGACAACGAGATACAGTCCATGTATGACAATCAAGTTTGGAACTTGGTTGAGAATGTACCAGGTCGTAAGACCGTAGGGTGCAAATGGATCTTCAAGAAGAAGACCGACATGGATGGTAATGTACACACTTATAAGGCATGACTGGTTGCAAAGGGTTTCTCACAAACTCCGGGAGTTGATTATGATGAGACCTTTTCTCCAGTGGCCAAGATTAAGTCTATTAGGGCTCTGTTAGCCATAGCCGCATTTCATGACTATGAAATATGGCAAATGGATGTCAAAACCGCTTTCCTTAATGGAAAGTTGGCTGAGGATGTTTACATGAGTCAGCCATAGGGTTTTGTCAACACAGAGTACCCTAATAGAGTGTGTAAGCTTGAGAAATCCATTTATGGGTTAAAGCAAGCACCTCGCAGATGGAATCTTTGCTTTGATGAGAAAGTCAAGGAATTTGGCTTTTCTAGGAGTGAAGATGAATCTTGTGTATATGTCAAGGCTAGTGGGAGTATAGTTAGCTTTTTAGTATTGTATGTGGATGACATACTACTTATAGGAAATGACATCCCAACTCTACAGGAAGTTAAGTCCTGGCTTGGGAAGTGTTTCTCTATGAAGGACCTAGGAGAAGCTGCCTATATTCTAGGGATAAGGATCTTGAGAGACCAGAGTAAAAGACTAATTGGACTTAGTCAGAGTACTTACTTGGATAAGGTGTTGAAGAGATTCGGAATGCAGGACTCCAAGAAAGGAGAGTTACCCATCCAGAGTAATGCCAGATTGAGTAAGACACAAAGCCCTAGTACTGAGGCTGAGATAGCAGAAATGAGTCGAATACCTTATGCTTCGGCTGTAGGATCGATCATGTATGCTATGACGTGTACTCGACCTGATGTAGCCTTTGCTTTGAGCATGGTTAGCAGGTATCAGGGGAAACCTGGCAAGGCACACTGGACTGCGGTAAAGAATATCCACAAGTACCTACGGAGGACTAAGGACTGGGTCCTTACCCTCGGTGGGAGTGAAGACTTGAGAGTTGTAGGGTATAGTGATGCTAGCTTTCAGACTGATAGGGATAATTTCCGCTCTCAGTCAGGCTGGGTCTTTACCTTAAATGGAGGAGCAATTTCTTGGAAGAGTTCCAAGCAAGAGACAGTGGCTGATTCAACTTGCGAATCAGAGTATATAGCAGCTAGCGAGGCAGCAAAAGAGGCGATATGGCTGAAGAACTTCATTGGAGACCTTGGAGTTGTACCAGCTATTAAAGAGCCAATGGAAATTTTATGTGATAGTGAAAGTGCAGTTGCCTTAGCCAAGGAACCAAGGGATCACGGGAGATCCAGACACATCGACAGAAAATACCATTTCATCAGACATCGAATAGAAGAAGGACTCCTCGTGGCAAAGAGGGTATCATCGGATGAGAATCCAGCAGATCCCCTCACGAAGGGACTGACTCGGGTTAAGCATCTCCAGCATGCTCGGAGCATAGGGCTGAAGAATGATATTAGATTTAGTAGTTAGATAACCTTGAAATTTGTAAAGTGTAATTGACATTAGATGATGAATAAAAGGTGTTTTATTTATGAGTAAAGTGTTGCTATCTCTTGTCGATCGTTTACTATATTTCTTTTGCATGTTTTGACTTCCAGAATAATTATGTTTGGTATATCATATTATTCGAACCTCCACAGTCGGTCATATGTCGGAAGTAGGTATGAATCAAGACTGTCATGATTGGTTGCAGAGGTCTAAGTTGTTGGACATGGCTACAACACTCATGAGTGCTCATAAGTTCTGAGCATTGGACTCAACCCACGCTCATTGGAATCACTTCATGGAATTTATCTCGAGTGATCGTGAGACGGTAATATCATATAAGTCTTCAAACCTAGAGATATGATTTGTTACTTATGAGTTGGTTATGCATTGATTGTACGTTAACGCATTGGTAACTCGATGTTATAAAACGTGCTTTTGTGTATAATTCAATGAGTGGTAGAACAAACATATGAGTCGAAGTTTATCTGTTCCTTCTTGGATTAGAAGCTGATATCTGGGCCCCTCGATGATTTTGTTTTGACCTATGTACCGGGCCCGGTCAGAACTAAGTTGATGTGTTCAATTGAGTTCTATGTCAAACAAATCGGAAATCGGGAAACAAACTGCTGGACACAAAGTAAGACATTGTTCCATGTATGTGTCCGGCTGATATCTAGAACAGAGGATTATATGATCACTTATCTTAAATGGCGTATCATCATCTTCTCAGTTCCGAGAGACCTTGAAAGAGCTACGATTGCCGATCGGTTCCTGAAGTATTGCAGTTATAGTTATTAGACTTATCCAAGTGGGAGACTGTTGGATAAGGTGTCTAAGTCCATAACTATTTCTGGTATGTAGTTGACCCGACCCGGCATGGTCCATTTGGGTTGCATGGCACCATGCAATTGGATAAACTAAAATGAGAGAAATAACACTTATGATTTATTAATATATTATAAGTTCTAATATATTAATAATATTATTTAATTAGTTTGATCAAGAATTAATTTAGAATTAATTAAGTGATCAAAAGATAACTAATTAAATATATGGGTAGATTATGTAAATCTTCCATATCTTATATAGTGGGCTAAGAGGCTCCATGGATTATCAAGTTGGGTTCCACCCATAGGATGCTCCATGGGAGTTACAAACCCATGGGTCATGGAAATGAAGAGTCATGACACATTAGGGTTTACATGGTGTAACCCTAGATGTGTCAACACTATATAAGAAACCCATTCTCCACCAAAATAGGTTACAAATAAGAAACAAGAGGGCTAGGCCGATTTTAGAAGTGTGTATTCTCTCTAAAGTAATTCTAAAAGCATTTGGTGTTGTGTGAAGCATTTGAGGCATCACACTTGGGGTGCTAGGCTCACAAGGTTTCAAGGATCATAAGCAACAACAAGGTAAGTTATTCTATCTTTCATGCAAGTTAAAATTTGTTCCCCATGTATGCTAGATAGAAATATAACCTTGGAATTCAACTTTGCATGATAATTAGACAAACATAGATCCAAGGTTATTAGGGTTGCATGTACACTTAGGAAGTGTTAGAATGCTCAAAACCCATCATGGTCGTGCATGAAACGAGAAATTGCTTGGTACGTCGAGAGGTGCTTGACCTGCAGGATGGTCAAGGCCGAGCACTAGAGGTCGCATGGCAAGCTACAGCCTCTAGAGATTCCCATGTGGAAATGGGAGCAGATCACGATGGACTTTATCACCAAATTGCGGAGAACGGCAAAGGGATTCGATGCTATATGGGTCATCGTGGATCGATTGACCAAAAGTGCCCACTTTCTGCCCATCGGGAGAGCTCATCGGCCAAGAAGCTGGCTGATGTGTATATACGCGAGATCGTTGCACGCCATAGGGTTCCGGTCTCTATCGTCTCAGACCGTGATGTTCGGTTTACCTCCCGTTTCTGGCAGAAGTTTCACGAGGAACTAGGCATGCGTCTGCATTTTAGTACCGCTTATCATCCGCAGACTTATGGTGTAATGCCCGTGTTTCTAGGCTAGGCATTTATATTGACATTATAGTCTAGGTTAACCTTTGTAACTCATTTTGAAGAAATGAAAAGGAATTATGTGAATATTATGTGAATTATGTGTTTTATGCTTAATTATTAGGGCTTAATTAATTAAGAATAAAAATGAGCGTCAAAAATTAAATTTTAGATAAAGTCGATATCTATTAAGAAACTTGTAGTGGGCGTGACAAGGATTACAGATATATATAAAGAATGCCGAAATCCGAGTTATAACGAAGAAGTTATGACCTGTCGAAGTTTCGCGACAAACCGGCACGGGGCCGAATGTCGTAAAAAGTGAGTTTTTGATAAACTACTTTTTGGCCTTAGTGATCTAAACGAAACTTGTAGTGTTCGTTAAACCGAGAGTATGTATAAAAAGAACGCCCAAATCTGACTTCGTATGAGGAAGTTATGATTTTTCGAAGTTTCAGCTTAGCAGTAGACAGCTAAAAACTCGAATTTTAGATCGAGTGATTTTTAGCCGACACAACCCAAACGAGAATCGAAGGTCTCGTCATTAGTAGCACAACGGTAAAAAGTCTGACGAAAACGGACGTCGGATGAAGAAGTTATGAATTTTTAACAGATTTCCTGTCCCGGTCTGTTAAAAATAATAATATAAAAATTAAAGTCAAAATTAGCCGACAAAGTCTAAACGAAAGTTGTAGAGCGTAATTTTACCTACGCGTGCATATAAAGAACGTCAAAAACGGAGTTCGTATGCGAAAGTTATGGATTTTATAAGTTTTGGCGCGAAAATCGAGAAAATTCGCATAGTCACGTTTTGCCACGTCACCTTCGCTGAAAGAGTGCCACGTGTCCGAAATTGGTGAGTCATGCGAAGCCACGTGTCACCTTCCCTCGGATGAACAGTAGCTGCGTGTCGGATTCTGATTCGACCGAAGGGAGGCCCAATCCGAAGCTCGCAGCTGGACCGAGCCTCGCACGCCTTAGCCTCCGAGCCTCGCACATGGACTACTAGACCGCTGTCCAATCAGCAACTGCCACCGAGGCCTTCGCACGTGCAGCCACCTGCGCACCTTCGCCTGCGGACCCCACCACCGGAACCGACTTCGGACCCCCTATAAATAGAAGGGTACTGCGAGCCTTCTCGGATACTTTTGGGATTTCACAATTTTCACCCCTTTCTTCATATTTTCTTCATCTTAGAATCCCCCAAAGCCCCGGTATCGATTATAAGCCCCAGAATACGCCACGAAGAGCCCGTGAAGCCCGGAAAATTTATCTTTTCGGTTTCAAAGCCCGACCCTCACAGAGCCCAGTTTCTGAATAAAACTCCCGGTTTTATTAGAAACGAACGTTTTAGGAAACGAATTGCTGCCCGATTTTCATCAAATCAAGTGAGTGTATAGTCACTTTCATTTTACACATAGATATGAAGTATTTACCTTATAATACGTGCTATGTGTAAATATATTAATTGTTTATTTGAGGTGACTATTGAGTTGATGTTTTATACAAGTTTTAAACTGTATATGTATTTTTATCTACAAATATGTTGGATAGAATATGGGTAGATAGTGATGTGTGATAAAATAAAAGTGATGAGAGGCCTCGTTGTGATTTGTGATTCAGTCATCTAGCGGAGTTTGGATGACGACCACAGACTTTCTAGACAGCCCAGTGGGAAGCACTAGCAGGCCCGCAACCTGTAGGTGTTAATGAACTTGGGTGTTTATTCGCTGTACTCCATCCCCCTCATGGTTGCCTTTAGGACATGTATGGCTGAGGAAACCCCTTAGCAGTAATGTCCATCCCGATCATATTCTTTAGGCTAGGTCCCTTGTGAAAAGTGTTTAGGGACGTAAAGTGAGGATAATGGGAACGGGTAATCAGGGTTATTGTTGATCGGTGAACTTAATGAGTTTATTATTACTGTGGGTTGAAAACCCTATATGCTCACCAGGCTTCCAAGCCTGACCCACTCAGTTTTTTTATGATTACAGGTAGTGGACCCCGAGCATAGTCGGAGGATGACGTGAGATTTTTGGATTGTAGGCCAGTAGTTGTAAATAACTGTAGTAAGGCTTATAATGTCTTGTTTATGCTTTTGATCTGTATCGGAACATGACATCCCGAGGTTTTGATATATATATGGAAAATATATACCTTCTTAATGAAGGGTTTTGATAAACTTTTATCATATGTTGTTTGGGGACCAATTCCGCAACATCTTTTGAAAAGATTTTTCTGATTTTATTTTAAAAAGCATAAATTAAATCGGTCTTTTCTGGCCGAGAAATTAGGGGATGTCACATATGGTCAGAGTGAGCGGACTATACAGACCCTCGAGGATATGTTGAGGGCCTGCATTATTGATTTCAGTGGGAGCTGGGACTCCTACCTATCCCTTGCAGAATTTTCCTACAACAACAACTATCACTCCAACATTGGTGCTTCACCTTATGAGCTGTTGTATTGACGGAGATGCTGCACCCCAGTCTGTTGGGGCAAGGTTGGTCACAGGGTGATGGGTCGGACCGAGGTAGTCCTGCAGGCTATCGAGATGATTCAGCAGATCAAACATCGGTTGCAGACCGCACAGAGTCAACAGAAGAGTTACGACGACCGACGCCGCTCTGAGTTGGAGTTTCAGGTCGGTGACATGGTACTCCTGAAGGTCTCACCATGGAAGGGTGTGATTCGCTTCAGGAAGAGGGGGAAATTTGGTCCCCGATATATCGGGCCATTCAGGATCATTGCCAGGGTTGGCAAAGTGACATATAGATTGGATCTCCCGAAGAAGCTTAGTCAGATCCATAGCACGTTCCATGTGTCACAGTTGCGGAAGTGCATCTTAGATAAGCAGGCGGTGGTGTCGCTAGACGATATACAGGTCGATGAGCGCCTGAATTACATGGAGAGGCCAGTGGCCGTTCTAGAGAGGAAAGTAAAGGTTTTACAGAACAAGGAAGTACCTTTGGTAAAGGTACAATGGGAGCATCGGAAGGGATACGAGTGGACCTGGGAGCCAGAGCCAGAGATGTGGGAGCATTACCCGGAGTTGTTCGCCGCAGCAGAGTTCGAGGACGAAGTCTAGTTCAAGTGGGGGAGAATTGTAACATCCCGAGTCCCAGGTATAAATTTTACAGCTTTATATTCATGTTTAAAGGCATAATCGACGAGTTGGATGCCCCAACTCGTCGTGTAGAAACGAATATCGCCGCGTGACTTTATGGACCTACTCGACAAGTTGGAGGACCCAACTCGACGAGTTGGAGCTCGAATATGAAACCCTAATTTCCAGGGTTTTGCACCCTATTTAAAGGCTCATTAGCCACCCTTTGCCTCTCTTATCGCCCCCTTGACTTCAGAAAACACTAGCAGAGTGTTATTCCTAATTTTGTGAGTGTGTGAAGGCTTGTAAAGGTGATTTTGGTGCTTTTAAGGAGGAATCTTGAAGATTCAAGAGCTTGGATCGAGGAGGAGCTTGCAGATTCAACATCTACTTCATCTTAGCATCATTGAAGGTAACAAGTCATTACCTTGACTTCTCTCTAGCTAGATCTCTTCATGCAAAGGTTTAGGGCTATTTCTAGTTGTTGAGGAGTTATTTCTGGTTTTGGGCATGATTTGAAGTTGTAACTTCAGATCTGGACTCCTCTAGCCCCTTTTGGTTGTAAAGTTCTAGTCTTTAGCAAGTTATGGCTTTTCCCCTTACCTAGAACCTCTTCCTTAGCTTGGTTTTGGCATTTAGGACCTTGCATGCACGTAAAGTTTGCAACTTTACGTGGAAACCATGCCCTAGGAGGTTAGATCTGCAATTTGGAGCTTTAGGGTAGCTTTAAAACGTCTGGATAAGAAATGGACCGAAAGGACTCAACGAGTTGCATAGCCAACTCGGCGAGTCGGATGAAGATTGCAAGTATTAGTTTTGCATGGACTCGACGAGTCAGTGAGAAGACTCGGCGAGTTAGTTAGGGTTTTTCCCGACATTTGAACATTGCATGGACTCGACGAGTTGCCTGGAAACTCGGCGAGTCAACTAGTGTTTTCACGATTTATCGAGTTCTGGAAGGACTCGACGAGTTGGGTCAACATGGACTGTTGACCTTGACTGTTGACTTTGACATTGACCAAGGGTTGACCAGTTGGACTTCTGAGGGTATTTTGGTAATTTGGGGATTTTGATGGACTTGGTCCTATGATGATTATAGGTGGTTGAGTTCGAGGTTGTGATTCGGGAGTTTGAGTTTATCACTACAGTTAGACATCGTGAGGTGAGTTCTTCTCACTATATCAACAGGGTCTAAGGTACCAAGGCCGACCCTTTATGATATGTATCCTGGTTATAGGATGGTTGCTATGTTAGTGATCTGTTAGATCGGTATCCTGGTTATAGGATGTTTGCTATGTTAGTGATCTGTTAGATCGGTATCCTGGTTATAAGATGGTTGCTATGTTAGTGATCTGTTGGATCGGTATCCTGGTTATAGGATAGTTGCTATGTTAGTGATCTTTTAGATCTGCATGACTATCTGTACATGCTAGCTAGCGTATGATATTTATGTGCACATGATTGTTGGATTGGGGGTTGGGTTGAGGCAGGTCCTGCTTTGTGTTGTAGGCCAACATACTCAGGGCGGACCGAGATAGACTGCAGACCCGGTTAGGGCGTACTAGTCAGGCCGAAGGCTCGACGAACGGTCCGGATAAGCTGAAGGCCCCGAGAGGCGGTCTAGAAGTGTCGATGGCTCGGAGAGCGGTCCAGATAGAGTGATGGTCCTGTGAGGCGGTCCAGTCAGACTGATGGCTCATTATGCATGTTGTGTTTGTTTATATGATATGGTTATATCTGTATGGCGTTGGTATTTTGGGAGAACTCACTAAGCTTCGGGCTTACAGTTGTTGATTATGTTTCAGGTACTTCTGATGATCGCAGGAAGGCGAAGACGTGATCGTGCACCTCCTTATGTTTTTATGATTTGATTCTGGGGATACTCTGATGTTTAAACTATTTTGAAAATAAATGTGTAATAATTATTGGTTTTAAATGTCTTAAAAAGTTTTTAATTTGCATGATTTTTTATGGGCGTTACATCAATGTTTGTACTTTATCTTCCTTTACCTAATCGGCTCCCATATGCATTTTTAAGCATTTTCCATTCTTCTTTAGACATGTCCTTCTCGACCAACATGAGAAGTATGTCCTCCGGAATTACTTGGTAAATAGCCACAAGGGTCATGCGTTCTTTTCCATTCCTCCATTTCTACATTTTGATTTGCATCCCACACTCCTTGTGCTTGTAAATCCACTTGCATTTTTATAGCCCACAAAAAAGAATTTAACTTCGTAAGCATTGGATAGTATAACATAACACTATCGTCCTTCCTGGTTCTTTGAGCACCAACACCTTTAATGGCGCATATAATTAACCTCATTTTAATACCACTCGTTGGAATTAAATGATCGATTTATATGCTAAATATTGAAGGTAAAATAAGTGCTTAAACTATAAGCTTTAAAGTTGTGAAAGACAAGAGGATAAAACTGGACATAAGTTTACTAAAGTATTATTCTTCACTAAAATTGAAATACGTTACAATTGAGAGATTATAATGTTGGGAAAATACTCATTTATAAAGCCTAACGTTGATATTATTTTAATACTAAAGTATTACATTTAATCCAACAAAATCTAAATATATCACTTAAAATCTGGAAAGATATCTAATAAAATAAGAAACGCAATGTATTGACATTATTTTAATAAAAAAAAGTATTATATTGTTATGGGTAGAATTTTATCTTTATTTTATTATTAATATCTTGAAATTACACTAGCATGTTGGGAAGCTTAAGATCTTAGACTAGTCAATATCTTGGGAGTGCTTTCGTATTCCTTGTAATGTCTATAAAAGACTTACATAAAAATGGATATACCACCTCAAATGGCATGTGGTCAGAGTGTATTAACGTTGAAGTCCTTTTAAAATATTGGGTCAAACTTGAATGAAGGAGATTCTTAGGTGGTGATTGTTTTTTGTCTGCAGATCTGCGTGGCCTCTTCTGTCTGCGCCGCGCAGACCATGCGAAGACATTAACCTTCGCAGACTGTTTGTTTTTTTAAGACTGCAGACCTAAAAATGTCAGCGCGCTCTCTTCTTGGCGCAGATGTGGACCAGAGTCTTCTAACATCTTCAGACATCTTCTAGCTTAAAAAAAACATATATCTTTATTTTTTTAAGTTTTTATTTATTTATATTTTTTCCAACTTTATTAATGATAAACAATTTGAAAAAAAATTACAAAACTTAAAAAAAAACGTTCGACGATACAAACATGATATTTTTGACAACTTTATAAATAAAGATTTATTACAATAATAGTTGTTGAAGTTGTTTATATAAATATGAAAAAAAATCATAATATATTCTTATATTTTTTTGCCAAATTTTGTAAAACATTATTTAATACAGTATCGTCAATTTCTCGAGAAAATATTTATGGTACGTTTTTAATGGATTTAATTGAAAAAATCGAAGTTTATTTCCATCCATTTATGTATCAAATTCTTTGATCCCTAATTATAATGTTTAGTTATAACTTTGCAACCAAAGTTGTTGGTTTTTATCAAATATATACGTTAATTCATACAATTTTTATTTTTATTTTTATACAATAATAGATAAAAGTTGATCTGGATTTGTTAATTATTTATAACAAAGTCATAAAAATATTAAAAAAATCACTTTGGAGTTTAAAAAATTCAGTTCATTTAGATTTCAGTTTATTTTAGTAGCCCGCAGATGTTAAAAAAACAAACAGTCTTCTTTTTTCAGACTGCAGACGTTTGGTCCACCTTTTCTACTGCAGAGGTCTACAGATGTGGTCCGCAGACTGTAGACATTTTGCATCAGAAAAAACAAACAGCACCTTAGATAATAGGACAATTAGGTATAAGATCTCTGTATATAAGACTAGCTTATCATATTACACATACATAATCATAATCTATCTTCTACTCTCTCTTACTCATTGAATACTCATGCATAAATTCACCATTAACACGATCAACTAGCACTTGTAACATGTTTTTATTTAATTTATATTCTAAGGCAATGTGATATTGTCACCTCCTGATGTTTTATGTCAGAAATCCAAAATGATAAATGGATTTTCTCATACATCTATGTGTTCTTGCATTTATTTTCATTTACTTACTGGTAACATTCTTACATATTTATTTGATCATTTATTTAGTTTTATAATTTCAATCTTACAAAAAATACCAAAGTATTCTGTAATATCTTGACACATTGTTGAATATCTTAAGATTTATTCTCTAATCCACCAATTTCACAACTTTAACACTATTTTTTGTCCCAATTCTTACAAATATACTTATTTACATTTCAAAACAAACAACATTATCGAATAAACTTTATGAATACTACCGTTTTATTCACAGGATCTTGGGCACGACCAAGATCTTCAATATATTTCAAGGTCTTAAGCACTTCGCAGTTTAATAGTTTATTTTAAATATCACATCATACTTGCTAATTTGGTTACGAAATTAAATTATCAATTTTTTTTTTCAAATCACCAACTATCCAACAAAAGTGTCAAACTATCTAATTATTCTGTTATCCAACCATCGTGTTATCCAACTGTTTAAGTATCATAAATAAGAGGTTCAAGATCGATTTCCTATGATAGTCAACCTATACAAGGTACATACATATTCCCTGACACCCTTAGAATAATTCACGATGAGTAGAACACCCAAACAGACCTCCAATAACCCCCAAACCACCGGAAAACACCCTATAGTAGGATTTTGGTTTCGGGGACTATTCACAATGTTTTTGGTGAATTGGGGGACCCTTAAACTTCTATTAAAACTTGTCATAATCATCTTATATGCTTTGTAAGTTGTGTAGATGTGTAGAACTCACGAAAACAACCTCCAAACCCTCAAAAAACCATAAATACCAAGAATATATCGTGATTTTATTTTTTTGGATGAATTTAACATGTTAATGGCCTTCTTCTAACTCACACAAAACAACCCTATAATGACCAATTTTTTGCCTCGAATGGTTACAAACCAAAAACAACCCTTGTAATTTTGTTTCAGACATTTTCTTGTTGTCCAAAACATAAGTAAGGCCTTTATTTGCTTCTAATTAGCTTTCATTCCTAGATTTTTAGAAAACAATAAAATATCCTCATGCTTGCTAGAATACTTCCTTAATGCCTAATATGTTCCCAAACCTTAAAAACAAAACAACATTTTTGTTCGAGCGTTTCTAACATGATGTTTTCCAGATTTAGTTGCCTTTTCTTAGAAGTAGTACAAGATCTATATTATTTGTGAGAGAGACCAGAACAAAAAGAAACAACTTGTTTTTGCTTGATTTGGTCCTGATGTTGTACGAATCGAGAGGACAATAACTCTTTTTGAAATTCGTGAGTTGGACACAGACACAAACACACATACAAGCATTAATTGATTTGAGGTTTTTAATCCCGAATTCGTTTTGATGCAAAAATTGTTTATGAGATTTTTGATTCGTGTTCCCTCAAGAACATTGATCTGAAAATGATTTTGATATAAAATTCCCTCAAATACGAGAATATGATGAGAAAATTGATTATGACCGGAAAAGATGACCCGATATGTCATGGTTACCGAAAACCATCTAAACCTACAATACCCGATTATAATAGTGTTTTTTTTAAAGTTCAATGGTAAAACACGAAAGAAAAAAAAAAAAAACTTAAACAACCAATGACACAAAAAAGGTAAGTCACTTTTTACAAGTCATTAATCCATATAATAATTAATAATCAATACTTAATTTAGTGAAATAAAAGATCTTAATGATTAGTAATGGCAATAAGATAAAATGGAGCTAAATCCAAACCGGATCCTAACCAGCCCAACAAAGGGGGCTTTGTAATTTAACCAGGCCGTGTGCGTGATTGAGCATCGGCTTGCGTTTTCGGGTCGTTCCATATAATTGGATTCCCCACTTCTTTCTCTCTCTCTCTCTCTCTCTCTCTCTATTTGCGTCTTCAATTTCTTCTTATCACCTTCAAACTCGAACACATATTCACGCTTTGACATTTTTTGACAGATCCGTTCACCCTTTCTACTCCTGCAGGTAATCTTTCCCTCTTACACTCACACACACGCAGAGAGCACGCGTATGTATGAATATTTTTGCTTACACACAAGTTTCGAATCTCTACGGGTTAGGGTTTTTGAACTTCCCAAAATAGTTCAGATAATCCAGAACAGAATCGGTTATTCGGTTGACGCTATCTGAATTTATGTATTTTTCATAAAACCAGAAGTTATCAGCGATTCGGTATGTCTAGCATGAAATTACTGTGTTACAAATGTTATAGCCATGTTTAATGAGAGTGGAAGGTGTATTTCGGTTTTCGTTTTTTGGTTACTGTTATGCTATTTCTCTTGTAGAAGTTACAGAGCTTGGACTAATTCAATGATGTTGCAAGTTCTAACGAGGAAAATGAGATGTATTTAGGTTGAATTAGAGATGAATTTATTGAAATTTATGATGTGTTTTCTTTGAATATGAGAGGCATACATTAAATGAAATGAGGTTCACTTATTAATATCACAGACAACTGTCCAAGACACTTGTTTCTACTAAATACTGGTGTTACGCTCACATGTTCATAACATTTTGGAGACAATTAATAATATATAATTGATGGTGATTTAATGCAAGTATAGGTGACATTGATAAGTAGTTTAAATATCACTAGATTATATAACAAAAATCTTATATATTTGGTTAAGTAGATGTTTTCCTTAAATGATCTCATTGATAACTTATGTTTTGATTTGGTTCTCAATCTTGCTCTTATTTTCAGATAATAAGCTTTTAAGGCACAGATAAGAGCTTAAAATAGCAAACCATACTGAAGAAAAAAGCTCCACTTCATCAAGGAACACTTTCCTGCATGACATTTTGACATTTTTTCAATGTCAGGGTTGCTTAATAATGTACTCCATCTTCTTTATCCAAACCATTTATTATCTGTGTGATACTAATATATGTTATTTACTTAATTAGTTATTGTTTATGTAGTCATCTTTGAGCGGATCAGCTTCAAATCTTCAAGATAATTCAGCAGGGCGACAATTTTCCACTTCTTTCACTGCTCAATCTGGCGCACCTTCCCCTGTTTTCCAACACAGTGGTTAGTTATATAGTTAATGCATTTTACTATATAAACATTTGCATCCTTTCTTTTTGTAATCTTACATAGGAACATTCTTTTTGCAGGATCTATTCAAGGGCTTCATAACATACATGGTAGTTACAATGTTCCCAACATGCAAGGCACACTTGGATCAAGAAACTCAACAATGTCTAATGTCCCTTCAAGTGGACTTCAACAACCAACTGGAAACCTTTCTAGTGGAAGATTTACATCAAATATTCCTGTAGCTCTTTCTCAAATATCTCATGGGAATTCACATGGTCATCCAGGGCTAGCTAATAGAGGTGGAATGGGGGTGGTTGGAGGCCCTGGGTATAGCAGTAGCACGAATGCAGTCGGTGGTTCCATCCCTGGAATCCTCCCCACCTCCGCTGCAATCGGAAACCGCAATTCCATTCCAGGGGTTGGTGGGGTTGGCGTGTCTCCTATGTTAGGTAATTCCAGTCCTCGAATCACAAACTCAACTGGGAACATTGTTGGTGGGGGTAATATTGGAAGAACATTAAATTCTGGTGGTGGATTATCGATTCCGGGTCTTTCCTCTCGCTTAAATCTCAACACAAATAGTGGGTCTGGAAATGTAAATGTTCAGGGTTCAAATAGATTAATGGGTGGCATGCTTCAACAAGGTACATACTGTATTTTTGTTATTAAAGATTAATGGTGGCATAATAAAATATGTATGAATTCTAATGATTTTTTGATGCAGCTTCACCACAGGTAATGTCCATGTTAGGAAATTCATATCATTCGGGGGGCCCACTTTCTCAAAATCATGTTCAGGTTGTGAACAGTCTTAACATGGGAATGTTGAATGATGTAAACAACAATGATGGTTCTCCATTTGATATAAATGATTTCCCTCAGTTGAGTAGTCGCCCTAGTTCCTCTGGAGGTCCCCAAGGGCAAATAGGTAAATACTAAATAAAGTAACTTTTAATTTTTTTTTTTTTCGTTGGGTATTTTTTTGATTTGAATCTTGAAAATTCAGGTTCTTTAAGAAAACAAGGACTTGGGGTTAGTCCGATTGTACAGCAAAATCAAGAATTTAGCATACAGAATGAAGATTTTCCTGCTCTACCAGGATTTAAAGGTGATAACATTAACACTCTCTCATTATAAAATATGTTTATGTTAATTTTATTAACACTGTTTTAGATTTTGTACAGGTGGCAATGGTGATTATCCTATGGATTTGCACCAGAAGGAACAGCAACAGCTTCATGATACCAATGTTTCAATGATGCAGTCTCCACATTTCTCTGTGAGTTAATTTAAATATTTTGATAAATTGCAGGATATAGCAAGTAGCAACACACTTTTCTCTTTTTTACCAATTTACTTTGCATATATCAGATGGGAAGGTCTTCGGGGTTCAACTTGGGAGGGGCATTTTCGTCACATCGTCCACAACAACAAAGTAGCAATGTCTCATCTTTTGCATCCGCAAACAATCAAGATGTACACCATTTGGATATGTTCCAACAAGGCTCACATACATCATATCACTCACAGGTATTAATTATTTTATTGAGTTGATGGTTGAGATAAGGAATGGGAATTTAAATTTTACCATATTGACCTTGTGAACTGGTTTTAGGGAAGCGGAGGTTTGAGACCGATGAATTCTCAGAATCCAATCTCTGGAATCGGTTCATATGAGCAACTAATGCAACACTATCCATCACAGCAACAGCAACAACAACAACAAAGGAATCAGTCTCAATTCCGATTGCAATCGTATGGGGGGGATCAAGGGGTTGTTAATAAGTCATTACAGACTCCAGATCGATTCGGTTTGCTTGGATTGTTGAGTGTAATTAGAATGAGTGATCCGGATTTGACATCTCTTGCCCTTGGAATTGATTTGACAACTCTTGGGTTGAATTTGAATTCGGCTGAAAATCTTCACAGGACATTCGGGTCTCCATGGTCAGATGAACCGGTCAAAGGGGACCCCGATTTCATGGTGCCTCAGTGTTATTATGCTAAACAAGCACCCGTTTTGAATGTGAGTTTTTCTTTTTCTTTTTTTATTGTTTAATAATATGTTAGGATTTTATTAATTTTTTGGTGGTTGTGGGTATGTGTTTGTTGTTGCAGCAACGGTATTTTTCAAAGTTTCAGTTGAACACATTGTTCTACATCTTCTACAGGTAGAATTCTAGAGCAGTCTGTTGTCATTTATATTTTGAAAGTGATTTGATTTATGATATTTGCAGCATGCCTCAAGATGAAGCCCAATTATATGCTGCAAATGAATTGTAAGTTATCACAAATTCTCAATTATCCCATTTGAATTTGATTAATCATAAAATAAAATATGAGTGAGTGACCTGTTTTTGGGTGGGTGCAGGTACAATAGAGGGTGGTTTTATCACAGAGAGCACCGGTTATGGTTTATGAGGGCTGCAAACACAGACCCTCTTGTCAAGACAAACACATACGAGAGAGGTTCCTACATTTGTTTTGACCCAAACACATGGGAAACCATACGCAAGGTTGCTAGCTGTAGCTGTAGCTGTAGCTTATTATTTTATTTACTATTTATTTTTATTTTTTTTGAAAAATCCTTAATAAATGTGTGTGTGTGTGTGTGTGTGCAGGATAATTTTGTGATCTACTATGAGATGTTTGAAAAAAGACCGGCATTACCTCAACACTGACTTTTGGTTTGAGTATTTCAGTTTTACATGTAAAGTCGTTTGGATTTTAGGTAGTCAGCAAGTCAGATCAGATTCCATTTCTCTAGGGAGGGTTTTACTTTTAGGTTCAATTTGTCAAATATTATCATCATTTACATTTACATATAATAGTCATCATCAGGAAACATTATTTTACTCTACATCTTTTCATTGTTGGCAGATTTTGAAATATGAGACAAATTTTGGTGACCGGGATTGTAAAAGTATATACATTATGTATTGTATTTTTTTTATCCTACTTCTACTTTGGTATAATTTGATTTGGTAAGTAGTCAATTGTTTAAGTTTCGGTTCCCTTAACCATGCATTCATAATAAAAAGATTCCAACACAAAAAACATTCTATTGAAAATGAAATTGTTGTGTCTCTATCTAGAAGACTAGAAGCGGTATTTATTGGGAGGGGCGAGGATTGGAGTTGGGGGAGACTAGGGCTTTCAATGCTGGCATTAAACGTTCCAATAGCTCCTTTTTGGTTAAAGCTCTATCTGATGTACAATCTTCTTCCTAAACAATAATAATTAATAAACATACATATAAGTAAAATGTTAATTAACAACTATTCATCTGGTTTTTTTTTTTACTTACATCGCCTGTTGATGCTGATATAAGGGTCAAAAGTGTGACTGTTGCAGCATGGTACTCTTCTAAGGTTTTGTATGCTGAATCATCTAGTTTCTCCTGTCAGATTATTATTATTATTTTTTTTTTCAGTTTTTTGATAAATTTCATAAATAAGTTTTGCCACATCACCGTAGTGAATATAGGGAGGGCCCGTTTGTCAACAGGTGAGCAGAAGAAAACAGGTTGTCATGTTTTATTTATACCTTTAATTTAGAGATTGCAACCGAAATGGTCCTCCCTGGTGCTTGAAGAGCTCTTCCAAAAAACTGCGTATATGGCCCCACAACACAACAGAACAAAGTCAACAGATGAAAAATCTGAGATAATAATTATAAAATAATACAAGAACAGAAAAGAAGTAACCTACCTGTATATAAAGTAGAGAAACGACTTTAGGCAAAATGGTGACTGGATCAGTTTCAGCAGAAACTTGAGTTGACAAATCCTGAAAACATTATTTATATTTTTACAGTGAATAAGTCAATACAAGTGATGTTTCCTTTTTGAACCCATAAAAAGGTAAGGTAGGTACCTTTCGATATGAATGGAGGAGACTTCTGTCCAACTTCTTGTCAAGCTTTTTCACACTTAACCCACTATATATATATATATATATATATATATATATATATATATATATATATATATATATATATATTAAATTATTCAGTTTCATCACAATACTTTCAAAACAGGTTGCCCAACTATTACAATTTACAACTGTCATTTCAATAAAGTCTGGTCCCTAAAACTGAATTTCTGAATTTATAATTGAATGTAGTAAATTTTACATCAAATTTGGTATAAATGACACACCCAAATTGAAAGTTGCGGTGGCCTGTTTATAACCTTGCACAAAAATAATCATTTCCACAACACCAAAATATTTATTAAGGGGGTGTTGGGTTATGCCTTTTGCCAAATTCTGGTTAATTAAAGAATTAATTCATAAAATGACCAAAAAATACATTCTCATGCATTTCAATCAATTATAATAAGATCATTTGCATATCACTTATCACTGAATATTTTTAAAAGATTGTCCTTTATATTATTTTTCTTCTTATTATATCAATAAATTGCTTTTTTTTATATATAAAAAGAAAACAAATCTTTGGTTTAGGTTTAGTATGAGAACATAATAATAATAATAATAATAATAATAATTTTTATTTTGGATAATTAGTTTTCTTGCTACTTACCACTCATCTGCAAATGCTCTTAGTGTTGTCATATATGCGTCAACACGCTGTCACATAAACCATTGGACAAAACATCAGACTGTATAATAAGGTTAATAAATAAGTTACTAATTGATATTTTGTAATTGTTTCATTAAACTACTAAAATAAGTATGATTCAAAATGCTCACAAGTACAAGAAAAATATACACATTATTTAATTAACATTTGGAAAATATGCAAAAAATTACCTTCCCTTCCAAAGCTTCAACGACTGCATTAGCCTTTACAGATAGAGGTCCCTCAAATTTCTTTGCCTATGATCATACATGACAAAAAAAGAATCTATTAATGTAATCAAAAATAAAATAACAACATTAAAAAAACACACACAATATAAAATATATCCAATACCAGAGCAATTCGATCCCCAGAGCTAAGTGAAACGGATTCTGTGTTGTCAAAATCTTGAACATCAACTCCATTTTTCAATTTATTAAGCAGATTCTGATGTGAGAGCCATAATCATGTCAGTCTTTATATTTCATTGTGGCTACAAATATAACAAAAATTAAGATGCAACGATTTATATATATATATATATATATATATATTACCAAATTTAATAAGAGCATATCGACCATAGGGGCAGCTGTAGTTCTTAGTAAATGTTTGTGCAAAAGAACTGAAGTTGATGGGTTGTCTTCAAACAAATCTAGACCTTTCTCATATAATTGCATATTCAATGAAGACTGCAATTTAAAAAGTTTCAGAGGCAATAAAAACATAAAAACGAATTTACCATTCTATGAAAATGTTAAATGTAAGTTACCTCATCTAGTTTCTTTTGCAAATTATCAAGGACACGTTTGATTTTCTGTGCATTATCTGTTAAAGAAGCTTTTTTTCTCTCATTCCATGCATTCATCAGCATGGGTCGTAAATGATTAGCTAAGGGCACAACAACTGTCTCTGGATCAACACCTAAAATGATAAAAAAAAAATAATATATATAAATAAATAAATAAGTAAATAAGGAAGTTAAATAAGAAACAAGAACTCACCTTGATCTTCAAAGTCAGGTACAAGTCCATTTATCTTTTGGCATAGTTCTTCTTCTGAAAAGATACCAAGGGTATCCTCGTCTTTTTTGGCACTTGATTTTTGGTCTGACCCATGTGATGAAGATGCAGCTTTTCCTTTTCTGTGGTTCTTCTTTGATTTAGGAGGAATAGGTTCTTGATCATTATCTTGATTATAATCAGCTGTTTTGGTATTTGTGTTGGATTTTCCTTTTTTCTTCTTTGATCCTTTATCTGATGTTTGTTTGTAGGACCCACTTTCACTAATCGTGTCATTGACTTCAGATGGAGTGCCATTTGTTTCATCAGTAAGCCCAGATAAACTAATGGTATCCAGATCCTTCTCCATTCGTTCATAAAGATCCTAAAAAAACAATTCACAAAGTGTTTTTAAGTTTTAACTCACAATGCTGTAGTAGAAAGAAATGAAAGTAGGGTGCTACAATACCTTGAAAAATGTGGTGCTGAAAACATAAGAGTCTCCCAAAATGAGTGCTTTATTAGCCTGAAAAATAAACACAATGCTAATGGTTAATAAAAGCTTAAGAATTGCATCAAGATTGTGAACAAAAATTGGAGCTTTTATAGGAGAAAGAGAAATACCTTAAGTGCCGACTGTATGGATGGACAAAGAGACAGCATCTTATGCGCATCCTGGGAAACAAAGGATGCTGGTAAAACTGAAAGGGAATCAATCCTGCAGTCAACAGAAAAGATCCTTGGTCAAAATATTTTGATTATTTAATTATTACTAGAACATGATATTAGTTTAACCTTTGAGAATTATGAAGAGAGACATTAGAAGGAAAAGAGAATTATTACCAGCTGCCACGTTCAATGGCATCCTCCACAGCAGCATCCAGCATCTCAACAGTTGAAGGGTGAACAAATAAAGTAATCAAGGGTATACCTTCAGGATACCTGGACTACATTACATGCATGATCACACCATTGATTAGATAAATATTACAAAAAGCTTTGGTTTAGTTATATAAAACTAAATTCATATATAGTTATACTTAATTATACCCCTCGAAATTAAAAAAAAAAAAGAGACTTGTAATACCTGAAGAAACTGAATTGGTTGTGTAATTCCAAGTTTATGCAGAGCATCGTAGCTGACAACAGAGTTCTGTAACACAAAGTACCACTTAGTTGAAAATATATCACTGAAAAGAAGCGATGTAATTGCCTAATTAGGTTAGCTATGACTTTATACCTGTGAAAAGAAAGAATCCACGCATTCCCTTTGAGCAATGGCAAACACCTGAATGGTGTAATTACCTAATTAGGTTACCAGATGATGACTCATGACTCAAACCAATGAAGGAAAAAGATATGGTTACTTACACTTGGTGTCCAATGAACTCCAGCACGAACTGATCCAAGAACTTGACCTTCCTTCACCAATCCATTAAACATTGATTGGAAGAATGAAGCTTCAACAGCCACACCACTCGCAGCATCCATTTCTTGTAGTAATAGCTGCAATGAGCCCCACAATACTGACAGGTTCATAGGGACAGTGATGCCTCTAGCAGCCCCTCGAACCATTGCATTCACACGTGCAACATATGCTGGTGTGTACAGCTGTCCACCTTCAAGTCTGCCTTTTATCTACATGCCATACATCATAATCCTATCAAATTTGATATCATAAACATAGATTTGTTTATAAAGCTGACCTTTTCTTCATCTTCTATTGTTTCATAAGCAAATTCTATTACCATAAGGGACTTAAGCAGTAGTACAATAGCAGCCTACAAAATTGTAAGGAAACTTCAAATGAAACTGAAATTTCCTGCTTTACCCGGGATCCAAGTCGAGGTTCCAACACTGTCACGAGTAACTCCGAACCAACTTGCAACTGAGCCGCAATCTCAGCAAGCGCAATCTGACTGCATTCTTGAAGCCGATCATTAATCTCTTCACAGACATTATTCCAGTACCAATCCGATATTATTTCACCATTAATCAACATCAACGATGAGTCGTTAGCTACAACAACTTGCGCTTGTTTCTCCACATGGTACAAATCAACACCGACAATATCAGCAAGATCAATCAGCGAGACACGCCCTAATTTCTTTATCTCCGACACAATCTCAAGCCGTAGATGCTCCTAAAACACATTAAGTCAAATGACAATAAGAAATTACAAGAAATGAATCAAAATTACACACAGGGCAGCGAGTATACGTACAGGAGTGATGTACTCCTTGCCGGATACAGTGTGTAGGAGATCGAAGTCGATGATATGGAGTTGCTGAAGCTTTTGTACTAATTCAACGACGTTACGTTCTGATAAACGAATGCTTGATTTCGCTTGTTGAGCGGATTCAAATTGTCGCTGTAGTTCGAGTAATTCTTCATCCATCTTTCCGATGACTGATCGCCGATCACTCCAAAGTGGTGAGGTTTTCGTGTTGCAAAGGGTTTATTAAGTAAGAGACAAAGATGCAGAGTCTCAAAGGTGGAATCTAAGCGAGACATAACAAAAAGACCGGTTTTAGACGAGTCCGTTAAAAGATTGGGAACCGGTCTTCGATAGAACGGATCGAAAAATGATCATTTCGAGATGGATCTAAAAAGACGAGAACCGATTCAAAACTGGCTCAATACGGGTTTCATAAAAGACCCAAAGCTAAAAGTTTAACATACATATAATTCTTATATTAATCATACATTATTAAAAAAAAAGTATATTAATTTTAGTCACATATTTGTTAACTAAAAATATGAAACAAAAACCAAAAAAAAAAAAACCTAAAACTGAACTGAAAATGATGCATGCGACGACCTCAAAGTCGGACAAAAAAAAAGACGACGTGATACCTGTTCGAAACAATATCAAATCGTTCCGAGACTAACCATACTAACGTGCAAGTCTAATCTAAGCAAAGAATCATCACTTACGAAAGTAAATTTGAGCAAATGAGGTGATATAATATGATTTATTGTTTTATTTTGTAATAAGAAAATTAAATTTGCAAAAGGATTGAAATTCTTAAGGTGCGTTTCACATATATTATGTGTTTGGTTGACATTATGCAATTTGTTTTGGTTTGCAGATTTATTAAGAAATTGCATATTTATTATTTTTTTGTAACTTATTATTATTTTTAATAAAAATGACAAATATTTAATAAACCATTCCATTTATTAAACTCTTACCCACTCAAACATATGTTTTTTTTAATGAATATGCACATAATATATAAAGCAAAGTAGTGTAAGCAAAGTAGATTTATTATCTTTTTCCTTCATTGGGTTGCAGGTGGAGGATAACAAGGTTGAGTGTGGGGTGTGGAGGTGGAGGATAACAAGGTTGAGTGTGGGGTGTGGTGGGGTTTGACGACAACGTCAGCTTGTGGTTATGTGTGGATGTGGCGTATGTGGGCGTGGGGTATGGATGAATGTAGGAGTATGTGAGACAATATTGGTAGGTGGATGTGAGATGGGTTTGATGTGAGGGCAGTGTGGGCGCGAAGTAGTGTAATCGTAGGCGTGAAGGTGTGAGTGTGGGTATGGGTGTAAGGGTGAGGGTGGGTATGTGTGTGGATAGGTGATGGTAGGGTTAGGTGGGTGGATGGTGGAGGTGTGGGAAAGATGATCATAATTTGTTTTCATTTTGATGAATTATGTTTAAAATTAAAATGAGACGGGTCCTTTTTGTCCTTTTAATAATATATATGGAAATGATCTAAAATCATTGAAATTAGTCAAAGAATGATTAATTCCTTTTTGCAAAATTTAATAGAATTTTAAAAATTCCAATTACTTTGAGTTGTCAACCAAACACAAATTTTATTAAAAGATTTCTTCTAAATCCTCCAAATTTATTCGAAATTCATCAACTAAAGACACTTAAAGATTAATTTGTCATATTAATCATAATTGCCAATTAGTATCATGTTACCTGTAATCAAGTGTTAGGGTTTATTTTTTATGAAATAACTTAGAGGTATATATTGTTCGTTCCGGTCTATCAAGTATCAATGTATAGTTGTAAAGAGGTAGTCTAGATTTTTTGGTCTTTGAACTCGAAACCAATAAAGAAAAACATGTATATATTATCTGTCCAACCCATGCGGATTAGTAACGTGTATTTTTAATTTATTTATATTCATTAAGTTACACAAAAACATAAAAATGTAATCCATCCAAATGCTTGATAATTCCTATACCACCAACTATGGTCCTTGTTGAATTATTTGTGTTTTGAATACATTTTAATCAACCCAATATATTTTTCTTAACAAGGGGGTCCAGGATAACAGGGCACAATATTATAGATTCATCCCTTTATATTGTCATCCGGATACATAAAAATGTACATGATACATGACGGATGTACATTGGTTCAGCCATTATACTTTAAGGTCATTGTCATCCGGTCATTATATAAAGGTTTAGAAAATCCCATAAATGGTCATGCCTTATTTGGTTTTTGGTACTACTTTAATGACCTTATATTGGTTACTAGTTTTAGTTTTGTGTTAGTCTAAGCAAAACTATATTATTTCCAATTAGAAAGTCTTGGCACAAACACACAGTGTATATTCGGCATTGATTGTTTTTCTAATGCACTATTTGCTTGAATGATATTCAACAATTTAAAATAACATTTTTAAGATGGATAACTAGGTAAATTCAAAACATAAATAGTTTATGAAAAACATAATGTATTGTTGATGGAAGACTCATTTTAGGGATGACAAAAAAGCCCGAACCCGATGGGGAAACCCGAAACCCGATCATTTCGGGTCGGGTAACGGGTCGTTATCGGGTTTTTTATCGGGTTCGGGGCAGGGAGTGGGTTCTCCTCACCCCGACCCGACCTGCCCCGATTATATATATATATATATATATATATATATATATATATATATATATATATATATATATATATATATATATATATATATATCTTACTACTTTATAATACATATATGTTAGTGGTCCCCATAAAATTTAAGACATTGTCTTAAAAACAAGGAAACAAAATCATAGCCATTTATTTTTAATTGAATTAATCTTGACCCTTGAATATTTACAAGTAAATGGCGGCTAATTTTGAATTCCAAACGGGATTCAAATTTGAATAACCCAAAATTTCAAAATAACCTATTATACGGATTGCTTCTCATCTTCCTTTCTCTCTCTCTCTCCCATATCAAGAAAAACCCTAGACACGGACGGCCTGTTGCTTTCCTCAGCAGTAACATCTATTGTTCCACGGCTGCTCAGAAATGTTGTGCTCTTTACCACGAATTATTACATTCATCTTCATTTGTTGCTCCACGATTTGTTGCTCCACGATTCGTTTCTTCCTTCGCCGGTAACATCTCTAACCCTAACGTCGGCCGCCACCACAACCACCATCTCCAACCGCCAACATCACAACACGATCTATGAACAAAAACAGTGCCATTCGTCGCTGTTGATTCTACGAAATCTTAGAATGAGACTACCTGCAACCATTAACACAACCCTAAACGTTATTCCGCATCCTTTCGCCTTAAACAACCCACATCCGGCTCCTGCTCTGCCACCTACCCTCTACCCCTTTCTCTCAAATATACCCCAACCATGAATATTTCGACCATAAATGGCACTGATACGCGTCTGTCAGTACCACCATAGAAAACCAAACGAACACGAATCCTTCAACACCGCTCCTCCCTTTAGTATCTATCTGGATCTTAAACCCTGGACTTAGCTCACTTCCACCGTCGCCACCATTCATATTCCTCCCTCTTCATCTCTCGATTGACAGAATTATAAGATCAACCAGTTTTTTTCTTCCTCTATGAAATCAGGTTAATTTGGTTTTTTTTTCTCATTTGGTGCCATGAAAATATACTTACATTCATCACGTGTTGTGACCTTCAGGTACTACACAGTAGTTATGGGCTGATTGGACACGAGGGTTTGTAAGAGACCCAATCATTCATATCCAAACAATGTTTTTTGTGTTGGCTTTGCAGATCCGAGACTAATAATAATTGTATGTTAGTTTTTAATAGACTCGATCCTTCGTATCAATCTCTAGCTGAATAAACTTCTCTCTCACATTCTGTAACTTCTATATGCATTATTTTTAACAGACCTAATTGTTCATTTCGCATGGTGCAGATTATAAAGATTCAAGATTTAAATTCCAATGCTCCCATCATTGAAAAATATACAGATTCCATGCCTAAACTCCCAATTTGTTCTAATTATTTACTTTGAATTTCGATGTCCTTTAGATTGACCATATTCATCATGCGTCTATTTAGGTTTTATGAATTTAGGTGTATGTGTATGATTTTTTATAGTGAAAACAAGTCCTGAACTTGTGTGCTTTTAACTGACTTGGTGTGTGCTTTTGTACAGTTTGCAGGTTGGTTGTAACAGACTTGGGTTAAAAGAATGTGTGCTTTTGTTTAATCTGCAGGTAGGGTATCTAATATTGGCTTTAATTTAACTATACTGACATCTGTGCTTTTTAGCTGAAATGTAAAGCAGTAAACAAAGTTACTAGTTTGAGTGTTCGTAAGATTGACTTTAGTTTCACAATGATCACATCTAATATAAATGAGTTTTTCCAGGACATACAATAGCAAAAAACATATGTACCTTGCCATGAACCATCAGTTGCTCTCTTTCTCTCCTTATTTTCATGTATATATGAAACAGTGAGTAGGATATATAGAGACATCAGAAGGAGAACATCAGGTCGTCCACACATGACATGACACAATCTTAGATGGTTACCATTTGACAAAAAATTAGTATTTTAATAAATTTAGTGTTGCATTTTATCAATTACTAGATGTTTGTTTCAATGGTTATCTCTTTTGCTCTTGTGGTTCTACTTCAACCGATTTGGTTCTCTAGACAAAGTTGGAGTTCATGTTACCAAGGTGCTTCTTTCTATCTGATTTGGGTATTAACTGGGTAGGACCGAAAAACATGGGTAATTTCCTTTGGAACCAAAAAGCACCGGTTTAGGTTCTAAACCCAGAAAAATTGGGATTTTTTTTGTAAGATGTTGCTTGGTACATGTTTAAAACTTAGGGGTTGTTTTCAAATAGAATCTTTTTTGCATTACTTTGTCTTAACTGGGGTTATTTTCATGTGAAATTATATGGTATTTGCTCAACTTTTGGTTTAATCCTTTATAAGGTAGTCACTTTCCAGAATATGTGTATTACATGACTTACAAATGTATTGCTCATAACAAATTATGAAAAAACCGGTAGTTACCAAACTAACAGTAATGATATAATAGTGCAAAAGGATTTCTTTTTTGTTTTGTGTTGTGCGATTAACAGGTGCGTACATATCCTACTAATACAAGGGAAAAAACACTACATTCCGGGTTTTTAGTACCGAATAAACCCAAAATCGTTAGAACTGGACCAAAAGAACAGAAAACCGATTAAGCCCAATTCACAAAACTGGGAACTGATTCGGAAATTTTGTTTCGGTCCTAACCGGTTCTGCTGCAGTTGCGAGTCATGTTTAGTTTTTCGGCCCTAATGCTCATCCCTACTTAGTTCAGACTTCAGATCATTGTTGCCTATATATGACAAATCAAAATTGTGTGAGGAGCACAATGAAGTTATTTTGATATTTAATGTGCAAATACTAAAAGATTTTTTTTTGTTTGTTACTTTATGCTAAGTATGTGCAGGTGAGGTAATATGAACGTTCAAGTTTCTTTGTGGGTTTTGAAAATAGTTAGATTGCAAAGGATATCATGCAAATGATGTCACACATGGATTTCAAAACTAAATTAAATGCAAGAAATACCAATCTACTTTTTTTTTAACACAAATATATAACTTTTTTTTTTATATTTTTATTTTTAATATCTGCAGCAAATGACGTTTAAGATAAACCAAACAGGTGGGGAGTCGTGGATGGTGAAGGGATACATAAGTTTGTTTGATGTGCGTATTAAGTGCATGGAAAAACAAAAGTGTGATGGGCGTTTTTGTATTTTTCAGTTTATTCATACAGAAGTTTGCATGATGAGGGTCTTATATTTTTCTTTGCACTCTTTTGTTTCATTTTTTTGGGTTGGGTTCCTATCTTGTAAATTTAGAGTTAAATGCAAGAAACACAATTTATTTTTGTTATTTTGTATGTCATAGCAGCCTGCTTTTATGTGTTTTTTTACAAGGTCACAACATTTTATTTCTTGCATTCTAGGATGTATAATAAGCAAGTAAATAAATAAGATATGTTTTTTTTCTTGCATTATTTTATCAACAAATAACTATATAAATGAAATACTGTAATACCTCTATAAGTGCCACATGTGAGGAATTTTTCTTTGGAAATCTTTATAAGGGCTGAATTTGGGGTGCTTGCTAAAAATTTACGAGTAAGCTTCCAGTTAATCGTTTGTAGTTTTCAAATAATAATAATAATAATAATAATAATAATAAATCTATTTTTTCTTATTGACACCAAACATGTTAATAAGAATCTATAGATGCTATCCATAAAAAATTAATTGTCAAAATAAAATTATTTTTTGAAATTTATCTTTCTTTTTAATTTATATTTATTTTATAACAGTTACCAAGTTATCCATAAAAATTACAAATTAACATTAAAATTTACTAATCACCGTAATAAAACTATTCGCCGCCCGCTGCATCGCGCGGGTATTCTACTAGTATATATATATATATATATATATATATATATATATACACACACACACACACACACACACACACACACACACACGAATCCTTTTGATGTTAATTGCACGCATTTAAAGATAAAATACTTACTGTGGACAATCTTTTTAGTTTTTAAAAATATGGTGTGAATGATCATTTTTTATGTTTTGACATATTACACTAAATTTAAATCAAATAATCTTCTTAGTTATTAACAATTATTTATGTTTTGACATATTATACTAAACTTAAATCAATTAATTTTTAATATAACGTCCAATTTATTTTATTAAAGTGATGCATCATGTTTTTAATTTAAAAGGGAAGCTAGAACATGTGTTTTTTATAAGACATCGGGGTACCTTAAAACGGAATAAAGATTTTGTTATGAATTGTTATAAACCCGATAAGATACCCGAAACCCGACGGGAAAACCCGAAACCCAATGGGGCGCCCCGATAAGATACCCGAAAAATATCGGGGCGGGTTTGGGAAACCATGCCCCGCCCCGAACCTGCCCCGTTGCCATTCCTAACTCATTTGATCTTTCTTGATTGTCTTGAGAATAAGATAATCCATTGAGATGATTTAGGCATGAATTTTTGCTCATTCACCAATAATTATTGTATGAATTTCGTTGTGGTGGTGACCTACACAAATTTCAATTCCCTTGATTTATATTGAGATAATGGCTTATTGTTCTTCATTCACCTATTGTATTAATTGGTTCTTCAATAACTTTTTTGAGTGTGTGTCTCTAAATTTTTGAATAAAAAGGAAGGATCATTTGAATTACAAGTATGTATGCTAGGGATGTGATTGGGAGTGGAAGGCTATAAGGGCCTTGAGGGCAATGGTTTCCCCGCTCTTTTGGATTATAAGTATTATATTATATAAAACATTTGATTCGATAAATTGGGAGTACCTTGACTCTATCCTTGCATAGATGGGCTTTGGTTCTAAATGGCAACTGTGGATTAAGGGATGCTTGAATTCATCCCATGCTTCTGTGATCATTAACGGGTCTCCGACGAACGAATTTAAAATATCCAAATGTGTACGCCAAGGCAACCCACTCTCACCCCTCCTCTTCATGATAGCCAGGGAAGGTCTTAACGTGGCGTTGGAGGCTGTCAGAGACAAAGGACTATTCAAAGGTGTCCAAATCCCAAATGGAGGACCTATTCTCTCACACTTACTCTATGCAGACGGCACAATATTTATTGGTGAATGGTAGAGATCCAATCTAAAAATCTTGCACGAATTCTAAGATGCTTTCACATATCTTCTGGTTTAAAAGTGAACTTTCACAAATTAAAGGTGTTTGGAATTGGGACTTCCGATGGCGAAATTGCAAATTGGGCCAATATTCTTGGATGTGAAGCGAGATCCTTTCCTTTTAAATATCTTGGTTACGATTTCGTTGTGATGCCATTCGGGCTCACCAATGCACCAACAACATTCATGGATCTCATGAACCGGGTATGCAGATCGATGCTGGATCGGTATGTGATTGTGTTTATTGATGATATTCTGGTCTAGTCCAAGACCAGGGAGCAGCACGAGAATCATTTGCGGGAGGTTTTGGAGACCTAGAGGGGGGAGAGTTTGTATGCAATGTTCTCCAAATGTAAGTTTTGGTTGCACAAGGTGCAGTTCTTGGGGGACATCGTCAACCAGAAGGGTATATTGGTCAATCCAGTCAAGATTGAGGCAGTAATGAGGTGGGAGGTTCCGAGAATGCCATCTGAGATTCGGAGTTTTCTAGGTTGGGTGGGTTATTATTCGAGGTTTATCCATAATTTCTCCAAGATCGTTGTACCATTAACCCACTTGACGAAGAAGAATGTTACTTTTCAATGGGGGCCCGAACAACAGTCTGCTTTTGAGACGTTGAGACAGGGATTATGCGAGGCCCCAATTCTCACACTTCCCGAGGGTATGGATGATTTTGTACTTTATTGTGATGCGCCTATCTCGGGATTGGGGGTTGTACTCATGCAGAGGGGTCACGTGATTGCATACGCTTCATGACAACTAAAGCCTCATGAGACGAATTACCCTACGCACGATTTGGAGTTAGGGGTTGTGGTTTTTTTCATCAAGATTTGGAGACACTTTTTTTATGGGTTCAGGTGTACTATCTATGCTGACCACAAGAGTCTGAGATACTTGATGGATCGGCCGAATCTGAACATGAGGTAGCGGAGATGGTTGGATGTGGTGAAAGATTATGATTGCGAGATCCTATACCACCCCGGGAAGGCTAATGTTGTGGTCGATGTCTTGATCTGCAAGGCGACTAGTGCACCTATTGGAGATTTATGTCTGAGTGTGACATCCCCAAATTTCACGGCCAGAAAAGACCGATTTGTTTATGCTTTATTTGAAAATCAGAGTATATTTTTAAATAAATACATCGCGGAATTTGTTCCCAGAAAAACATGATAAATACATTATCAAAGCATTTCCGAAGAAATGTATTTTGTTCATATTAAAACTTTGGGATGTCATCGTCAATACTGAAACATAAGCATAAACAGACCTTACATTTATTTACATTAGTGATCTACATCTCCTTTAAATCTCTCAGTGTAAAGTAGCTTCGTATCGACACCTGTGATACAAATAAACTGAGTGGGTCAGGTTAGGAAACCTGGTGAGTACATAGGGTTTTCAACCCACAATAATAAAGTTATTATGTTTTATCATCAAACAATTAACCCAATTACCCATCCCCATTATCTTCTTCATTTCTTAAGGATCTACCCTAAGAATTATCTACCACTCATTCCTAAGGAATTTTCCTAAGGAATAGGCACGAAGTCCATCGCTACCCGAGGTTTATACTACAAGCACTAACGAACGTTGATCCCCACATACTGATCCTATACATTGATCTTACAAGATATAGCCTAAAGGATCGATATGAACAACAAACTGACGAAGCTGCTTCGGAAATTCACTAGCAGCAAACGAGGATCGATAAAGACATCAAATGAGGGAAATGAATAAGTTTCACCACGAACCTTCGTTCGTAAAAGAAAGAACCACAAGAAAATTAAGTCAGGGGTAGTTATCTAGATAACAATGCCTAGCCGTGGTCCGAATATCGTGAGGTATTTTACCCCCAGACTCACCCTATCCGGCATCGAACTTTACCTAGCAGTGATCTGAATATCGTGAGGTATTTTACCCCCATACTCACCCTATCCAGCTTCATAACCCCAGACATACCTAGTAGTGGTCTATTACCGACACACTTCATTAGGCAGTTTACGAATTTCCTTCAATTACTTCGTGAAAGGAAACGCTGACACATGAAGCTCGTCCGATCACTTCATAAAAGAAACGAAGACTCCAAAGCTCTTCAAAATAAAAAGTATAGGGAAAATACTAATAAAGTACTCCCGTACGCTCCCGTACCCCGACACGTAATAATGTCAAAAAGAAGGACTTTGTACATGATACTTATCGGATGAACACGTAGTTCAAAAATACCTGATGAACACATAGTTCAAAAACACATAATGAACACTTAGTTCAAAAATACCTACAGGTTACGAGTCTGCTAACGTTCCACTGGACTATCTAGAATAGTCTGTGGTCGTTGTCTATACTCTACTAGATGACTAGATCATCTTAAACATCGATACCTCTCATCAATTTTTATTTCATCACACATCATCTAATTCATCTACCCATGTTTTACCCAACATATTTGTAGATATAAAATACATATACAGTTTAAATAAATTAAAACATTTATAAAATTGTTCATCCATCATAGATAGCAAGTATACAGATAATATGCATACATAGCACGTAATTTATATAAAATACATCAATCTATGTGTAAGATGAAAATAATATGCACTCACTTGATTTAACGATAATCGGGCAGCACTTCGTTTCCTAAAACAATCGTTTCAAATAAAACCGAGAGTTTTATTGAGAAACCGGGCTCTGCGAGGGTTGAGCTTTAAAACCGAAAAGATAAATTTCTCGGGCTCTTCGGGAACTTCGGGGCGTGTTTCGGGTATTAAAAATAATATCGGGGTTCGGGGGAAGTGGAGTTAGCCAAAATATGGAATAAGGGGTGAAAATGGGCAAAAATCAAACATTACCCGACAAGTCTCGCAGCCCCCCTTTTATAGGGTGCGAGACCGAAGATCTGCGGCTGAGAAGGCTCCACGCGGCGTCAGATGCGAGGGCCAGGTGGCTCGTGCGAGACTCGGACACGCGAAGGGGCACGCGTCGGACGCCTATTGGACCACGCTTCGGACTGCTCTCCGGATCGGACACGCGTCTGCTGACTCACCGAGATCGGACACGGGGAATGCACGAGGCGGCTTCTGATTAGCCGAGCCTTCGGTGCGAGGATGGTGCGACACGCCTCGCCAGGTGGCCTCGGATGACTCAGCAAATTGGACACGTGGCATGCTACGAGCGAGGGTGACGTGGCCTATTCTGGACCATGCGAAATTTCTCGGATTTCGTGTTTTTCTCGATTTTTGAGCCAAAACTTCTAAAATCCATAACTTTTGCATACGGGCTCCGTTTTTGACGTTCTTTATATGCACGCGTAGGTAAAATTACGCTCTACAACTTTCGTTTAGACTTCATCGGCTAATTTTGACTTTAATTTTAATATTATTATTTTTAACAGACCGGGACAGGAAATCTGTTAAAAATTCATAACTTCTTCATCCGACGTCCGTTTTCGTCTGTCTTTTTACCGTTGTACTACTATTGACAAGACCTTCGATTCTGGTTTAGGTTGTATCGGTTAAAAATCACTCGATCTAAAATTCGAGTTTTTAGCTGTCTACTTCTAAGCTGAAACTTAGAAAAATCATAACTTCCTCATACGAAGTCAGATTTGGGCGTTCTTTTTATGAACGCTCTCGGTTTAACGTATTCTACGACTTTCATTTAGATCGCTAAGGCCAAATATCTCTCTATCGTAAATTCAATATTTAGGTCGCGTTGTGTCGTGCCGGTTATGTCGCGAAATTTCGACGGGTCATAACTTCTTCGTTATAACTCGGATTTCAGCGTTCTTTATATGTACGGAATCCTTGTAACATATACTACAACTTATTTAAGATTACTCCTTCTAAATAATCTTCCATCAAAAAGTCATTTTTGACGCTCATTGTCCTTAAATTTACTAGCCCGAATCTGCGGGCGTTACACTGAGGATGGTTATTGTTTCTCCTCTTTTAGATATGATTAAGAAGGCACATATGGAAGGATTGAAGAATGAAAATTGGAAGTCGGAACGAATCAGGGATCAAATTCCATTGTTCGTTAGAGATAATTTGGGCTTGCTGACTTAGTGTAGAAGGGTTTGGGTCCCAACTACTGGTGGGGTTAGGCAGACAGTGTTGGAGGAGGCTTATATGTCAAAGTTTTCGATCCACCAAGGAGCCACAAATATGTATAAGGATTTGAAGTTGAGCTATTGGTGGCTCTGTACGAAGAAGGAGATAGCATGGTTTGTGGGGCGGTGCTTGACTTGCCGGAAAGTCAAGGCCGAACATCAGAGACCCCATGGCAAGATGCAGTCGTTACCCATTTCCATGTGGAAAAGGGAAGAGATCACCATGAATTTCTTCACAAATTTGCCAAGGACGACATGTGGGGTTGACTATATCTGGTTCATTGTTGATAGATTGACCAAGAGTCCTCATTTTATACCGATCGCTGAGAGTATATCTACCGAGAAGTTGGCTGACATTTATATCCGGGAGGTGGTGGTTCGGCACGGGGTTCCAGTTTTGGCGGTTTCGGATCGAGATGTTTTTTTTAACCTCTAGGTTGTGGAGGAAGTTTCATAAGGATTTTGGTACTCAGTTGCATTTCAGTACAGCATACAACCCCGGACCGATAGACATTTTGAGCGGACGATTCAAACGCTCGAAGATATGCTTAGGGCGTGTATGCGTGCTAGATTTTGGAGGGAGTTGAGATACTTACCTTTCACTGGCCGAGTTCTCCTACAACAACAATTATCATGCCAGTATTGATCGACCACCTTTCGAGATGTTGTACGGAAGGAAGTGTAGGACCTCGATTTGGTGGGGCAAGGTCGGACATCGGGTCATGGGAAGTACTGAGGTAGTACTTAAGACCACTGAGTTGATACATCAGGTGATCGATAAGTTGAGAATCGTGCAAAGTCGGCAGAAGAGTTATGTAGACCGGCGTCGACCGGACCTCGAATTCCAGGTGGGTGATCATTTGGTATGAATATGGTTTTGGATCTAAAGTGTAGTTTAGTTTTTGAGCCACGCATGTGATTTTTATCAAAAACTTATTTTGACTCTTTATGGATTCTAGACATGCATGTCCATAAAGCACAAACTTTTATGATGATTTTTGCATTAGAAACCCTTCTAGAGTAAATGAGCTAAGGACTTTCTGGAATAAGTGCTTAGTGGGTGAATCCATGTCTTATTTAGTCTTTTTGGAGCCTAGGGTTTGAGATTTTAATCTTTAGGGTGGTATTAATTGATAAAGTTGGAAAATTTATCATTCTAGACCATGTTTTGGACCAGATCCGAGCTTTGGAGCTCTGGGAATCGAAGAAAACGGCTTAACCCATTAAGTTGTTGGAAACCTAGTGTCCACGACATGACATTAGGTCGCCACAGAGTGGCGACTAGGAAAATCGTGACTGTCTCGATATATGAGGGCCACGACGTGGCCATGGATGGCCAAGGCATGGCTGTTGACTAAAGTTAACATTGACTGTTGACTTTGACCGTTAACTTTTGGCTTGAGTTGACTTTTGGTCAAACACCTAGTTTTGGAAGAAGAGCTAAGAGTTTTATACGGTATGACTGTATAGGTGGTGCGTAGTAGCGGTGTTTTGACAGTGAGAGCAGTAGCAGTTGAGCCTTGTCTAAGAGATGAGTCTTCTCACTGTACTTGTGGGTCGAAGGCACCAATGTCGGCTCATTGGATTGTGTTATGTAGGATGCTAGTTGTCTTTATGACTCTTGCATGTATGATTAGGTTGAAAGAAACCATAGGGTTGGGCCCATGTATGTATGATTGGGTTGAAACATACCCCAAGGCTGGGCCCATGAGTGTATTTTGGGTTGAAATATACCCCAGGGTTGGGTCCAATTGTATGTATGGTATATGGTACTTTGGGGAACTCACTAAGCTTTGTGTTTACAATTTATGTTTATGATTTCAGGTACTTCCAGTACGAAAAAGGGAAGGGCCCGACATGATGGCACAACATCCCCATCATGATTCCACACTTACGATTATTTTTACTCTCATGATTTTGATACTTTGTATTGTGGTTGACTTTGAGACATCTAATGTATGGAATTAATGACTTTAAAAATGAAAAAAATTATCATTGTTTTTGGGATGTTACTTAACGACATCTTCAAATCTCGTTTAGATTGTTTTTTCTAACAACCGGCTGATTTCAATTTCGTTTTTTGTGCCCACATTTTTGCGCTGAAACTTCGAAAAATCATAACTTCCTCTCACGAAGTCAGATTTGGACATTCTCTATATGCACACTCTCGGTTTAATGACTACTACGACTTTCATTTAGATCACTTATGCTAAAAAGTAATTTATCAAAAATCTACTTTTTACGATACGCAGAGTCATGTCTGTTTACTTCGAAGAAACATAACTTCTTCATAAGAAGTCGGATTTCAACGTTTTTTATATGTACAAAACCTTTGTCATATATATTATAACTTTGTTTATGATTATTTATCCTAAATAATTTTCTATCAAAAATTCATTTTTTTAACGCTTATTATATCTTAACTGAATAGCTTGAATCTGCAGACGTTACAAATTATGTTTGTGAACATTCGTTTACGTTGTTTATGTTCATTCATTTAAGTTCATTTTATGTTCATAAATGTTCAACTTTGTTTGATTATGTTACTATATTATATGTTTCTTTATGTTCTTATATATTCAATTATGTTTGTTCATCTCCATTCATACATTCGTTTAGCATGTTCACGAACATAAATGAACGAACATGAACAATTTAATTTGTTAAATGAATGAATATGAACAAGCAAACTCATTCGTTTATCTATTCGTGTTCGTTCGTTTGTTCGACTAACTTAAATGAACGAACATGAACAAGTCTTCGTTCATGTTCGTTCGGTTCATTTACAACTGTACTTATGATAGTATCAAGTTAATTTCATGGGATCTTCATGACACTAAGTAGATGGTGATACTACAACATATGGTTGAGAATTGATAACATGATCTGTCTGCACAAATACAACTAGCTAAGAGAGAGATGGATTAATGATAGATATCCATAAGAAAGGTTCCGATGGCAATATTCAACTTATCACATGTTCTAAGAAACATAGTATATGAGGAATAATGTTGATCGTATTGAATATAGATGGCGTTATTCCAAACTTTCATATCAACTCGCAAATCATCAAATTGAGATTCAATGAATTTCTTATGATATTCAAAATTTTGAATCCAACTCCTCAAAATGGCATTGATATTAGTTTATATGCTAGAAACAACAGAGGGCAATTGAGCTTCAAGAAATGAAAGTTATTGATCGAGAGAGAATCCTTCTATAAAAAAAGTCTTGTCAGAAGTTGGAATTGGTGTATGGATCATTCAACATTTAAACCTGACATAATTGAGGCATGTCATAGTATTCGACCATTCAACATAATACATCCACATAGTTTACATTTACACAACAATATTTTAATCAACAAGTTCAACACTTATTTTATAAAAGATTGTCATGACATAAATCAAAGTTTCCAACCTGGTAAGACTTATATGTGTTCCATCATCCTCTTGTATTTGCACCCCACATACAAAAATAAATGGCATGTTGCATCATGTATTATTGATGAATGCTTAAAAAACATAAATGACACAAAATATAATATATATTTATAGCTATTCTTATCTTAATATTTATTGTCATAGAACTTTTTTGCTTTAGTACAGCTGAACCAGTCAAATCAAAACTCCAAGTCAACTCCATGGCATTATGTTCACCAAGTACTTTCAGTTGAGAACTTAAATAAGTTGAAACATCCAATAGAAATATGTTTGATAAAGTAAATTCGAACCCTGAAACTTAAATAGTTCAAAAATACCTGTTAAAACAATAAAGCAAACTTTATTCGAACTCGATCCAAAGAGATTAACATATACTTTTGATCCCTAAATCTCTACGGTAATGACCATTTTTTTTTTTGTCATTAGGCCACTATTTTCCATCATTACACCTCCGATGGAGTAACCATTATTTTTGTTCATTAAGCCTCTAATACAGTCACCACTATTTTTGGTTACTAATACTTGTTAAGGGTTTAAAACGCTATATATGTAAATTCTAATTGTTATACCTTCAGAGTTTAATTCTATACCATAAATTTTGGCTCAATCAAGTTTGAATTACTATTATATACTTAAAGACTTGTTTGTAACATTAGTCAAAACTTGTTTGTAATAATTTAAAAACTTATTAGTGAATTTGCCATTAATGGTAATAATAAACCGACTATACAAGTTTGAGGTGTATATATAGTATTTTTGGATCAAATTTAAGTGTGCATTGATGAGTTGTTCTTTTGGTGAAGGAAGGCCCCAACTACTCCACTGTCTACAACACATGAGCGATTGTTTGATTTTTTTTTTCTTTATAGATACGTATTATTAAAATAAAGTACAACCCATTAAAGCCATATTAATATCGATATAAAAATAGATTTATACAGGAAATAAATGTCCACAGCTGTATACTTGTTCTCCTACATCCTCTCCCCCTTTTACTTTATACAAAAATAATTTTTATTGTAAAAATAAAATTTAATATCACTAACCTAAATCTTACATAATACAAATTATAAATATTTAAATATTTTATTTTGAACTATTGTTTTCGGTAAGTACACATAAGATAAAAAAAGCAACATCCAGAGTTTATCTAGAACATCTACTTTGTTTTATTGAGTGAATTCATAAATGCATATAACGTATGGTTTTCGGGTCTTTTGTAATAGAAAAAAAAAGCATTTTTTGTGTCGCTATTCCATTGTAAAATAGAAAACGCACAACAACCAAAATAAATACACACACAACTCAACTACTATAAACATGAAAACATTTAACTATTATTGCTATAAATAAAACAATCATTTTAATGGAAATAAAAATTGACCTTTTTCTTTTTACTTTTTTTTTCTTTCGTTTTCATTCTTGAATGTTGAGCGTTGAGATGTCGTCGACGTCGTGAAGCCAACCGTATTTCGCCATGAAAGGGTTCTCTAAGGTCAGCGGTGGGTAGCTTTCAATGTTACAGTCTTTCCATACATTCCCTTCACCTTCAAGATCTCGCACCACTTCCCATAAGCAACTGTTGCACTTGAACCCGGCTCCGAAGCTGATCATGAACAGTTTATCACCTTTCTTCAGCCTCTTCTTCGTCTCCATGTAGCCGAGAACATACCAGAGACTACTTGCCGACGTGTTTCCGAACCGGTGGAGTGTCATACGTGCTGGTTCTATGTCAAATTGGCTGAGGTTCAGGCTCTGAGCGACGGCGTCGATCACGGCTTTACCTCCGGTGTGCAGACAGAAATGGTCTATGCCGGTTTTGAAGTTGATCATGGGTCGAGTCGCGTAGAATGACTTTCCGAAGACGTTTTGGAGAGTTTTCCGGGCAAATGAGAGAGCGGCGAAACGGAGGAGTTCCCGCAGTGGGAGGATCTTTGGTGCGATTTCTTTTAGGTTATCGACGAAGGCTCGGGTGGCTGTTTTTGGTAGGGTTTTACCGAGGTGAAACCCGACTCGACCTTGAGCGTCTTCTGTTTGTAAACAGCAGCCATAAGCTTCATCTTTAGAACCATGGTGGGTTCGAACCAAAACCTTGAGCTTGAACATGGACCTGTGAACCAGACTCGGTTTGTTTGTTAAGATCATGGCGCACCCACCTGACCTAAACAAGCAATTCGATAGTATCATCGACCTGTCATTACCGGAATACCAGTTCGGAGTTAAACATTCCGATGTCACCACCATCGCCAATTGATTTCTCTTCGACTTAAAAATACTTTGAACGAGATTTATCGAGATTAAACTCGCACTACACCCCATCCCGGACAAATTGTACGTTTTCACATCATGTCTCATTTTGTATCGGTTCACGATTCTGGCGGATAACGACGGCATGCAGGTCAACATCGAGACATTGACCACCAGAACATCGATACTATCTGGCTGAACGCCGGTACGCTCGAGGAGTTTTCCGATACTATTTATGAAAATCTCTTCCATCTCGTTGATCGCATCATCATGAGTAGGGTTTTCTTCACGTCCTTCAAACATCATTTTTGGGGCGTAGGTTTCTTCTCCAATGCCGGAACTTACGATGGCTTTGAGAAGGAACTTATACTCGTTAAGACCCAAATTCGTGTTCCTCTTGATAATGTCGCCGGAAAACTCAGTGCTTAGTTTCCTGTCATCGGAAGGTTTGTAGAGCTGGTAATCGAGTATGTAACAGTTTTGATGCCTTCTTTTTTCAAGAAAGTTGAGGAGAATGCAGAAGAGATAGAAGAGAGGAAAACAAAATACGATGGTCAAAACATAACCCATATCAGAAGTTCAGAATATAGAGAGATATAGAGAGACAAAAACAAATAGATATGTAGATATATATAGTGAGAAGATATAGAGAGACACAAACAAATAGATATGTAGATATATATAGTGAGAGAGGCAGTTGGGAGAGAGATGTATGTATGTATGTTTGCAAGTTTCTTTACGTTGTGTGTAATTGGAAGCTAATAGACACATTGGTATAAAAAGGGGTGTGTAGCGTGTACAACTTGCATGCCTCACTAGTATTGTATAAAATATTAATATCACAGGTAGACTTTTGTGAGATAACTTTGACCACATCTCTCAAATATTTATAGATAAAAAGATTTTTTTTTTTGAAAGATTTTACAGATAAAAAGTTGAAATACATCATCATGGTTTTCATTTTCCTTTTTTACTAATTGCTATTTGATTATTTATAACCACTAACTAAATATCGGCTTAAAAAATTATTGATCATTTAATATATAGTATATGGACCACGGTCATTATTTTTAGGTTTATATATTTTGTTATATCTTTTTAGTTATATTTAACTTTTAAATATTTATTATTCCTTTACTTATTAATTAAGTGTATTATATATTTAATGTTATTTTATTTATAAAATATAAATTTATAAAAATTATAATACTTTTTCAATACGTTTTTTGTGACATATTTTTCATATTTTATATATTAAAATAAATATTATATAGTTGTAGAGCTACAAATATATGCCACAAATATATGCCGTGAAAAACCAACAAACATTTTACCAGTTGAAACCAAAAATATTTGTAACCAAAAATGTTAGTAAGCAATATGTTTGATAACAAATATGTTTGGCTGATAATACTATATCAATTGAGTAATCATGGTACGGTAGTAACATAGAGTTTTTAATACCACGTTAAATACTATACCAACCAATTCAATTTTCATATATATATATATATATATATATATATATATATATATATATATATATATATATAACTTTTAGCATGTTTGGTGTTTAAGATTAAGAATTTTGATATTATCATTTACCGTATTAATAAAGTTTAAATTTTAAACTCATTGTTAGCGTGTCCCATTTTTCTCTATTGTTTTAACTTTTAATCTCGTGGTAATAATTAATAAAATCATTTTGAATAGAATTTTCAATACCAACAATTACAAAAATCTTATTCATAAAACCCACATTCACGTTTCACAATGCTGATTAACAAAGAAATCATTATTCAAAAAAACCTCATATATGTTGGTATATATCATTACCAACATGTACTAACTTTATTTATTGGTAGTCAAGTAAGTCAGTACCTACTATATTTGGTACGATAATTGTAGCAAAATTTTTGTATTAATTATAATTTGTACGGTATACGGGTTAGGGAAAAAAATGTCTAGTACCATATCAATTTCACCCTATATAATTGGACTTAAATATTAATGCTTTTTACTATTTTTTTATTAAACCATTTCGTATTAAACTATGATGTATGTTTAAAACGACAAATAAAATGAAAGAGTTTTATAATATTTCTTTATAGATGAAAATAAATTAGATAAATTCATAAAACACTATTAGAAAAAATTAACCACATAAAAAACATATTATGCAAGTGAATAAAGTTATTATAAATACGATATATGAATAATTTTAAGCTATAAAATAAACCAGTTAGTGAAAATACTATAATATTTTCGAATCATCTTTCTTAGATCATAAATATTAATTTCAAGTTATGGCTTCATGAATCGCGGCTATTAGTAATAAAACTAGGATGTTACACCTGCCTTGTGGTGGTTGTAATTTATAAATTTTCTATTAGGTATAGACCATTTTTGTAATTTTTAAACATGTTGACCGTTTCTATAAAAATAATATGCATACGGACCTTTTCTATAAATTACAAGGACAGTATCTATAGTTTATTTTCAACACATGGACCAATCCTACCAAGTACCAACATATGAATGTATTAAACACATGGACAGTTTTTGTAAAAAATATCAGCATATGGACCTTTTTTGTAAATTACATGATAGTTTTTGTAATTTATTTTAGACATAAGAACCAAACCTACCAACATATGAAACTGTCATGATCAAAGTCACAAACATAAAAGTGTAATTAGTATATATAATAATTTTGTTTAAATAAATCATTTTTTCTATATATTTGAGAAACTAATGACACGTTTATTAAAAACAAAGTTCGACCATAATAGCTAATCAAACCAAAGATTTTAAAAAAAATAAGCCAAAAATAAGAAAAATTCTCCAAATAACCATAATTTTCGTAGATCACTAAGGCTAAGGGGAGTGGTAACACTCTTAACACATTGTCAAGTCAGCTTTTTGAATGTCACCTCATTTTTTCTCCATCTAGCATCTAATCTTAACATTTGATAGGGAGTGGTAACACTTCTAGCACTCCATTTTTTTATTTTTTTTTCTAATTTAATTTAATTACTTTATTTTAATAAACAAACATTTTTTTAATATTACACAAACAACCAAAAAAATACTTAAGACATAAAACACGATTTACACCCGGTTATATTGTTTTGCTAGAAAAAAAATAGCCACCACATCACATCTTGGTAGATTTTTCAAAGTACAATGTATTAATAAGAAAAAATGAAAGTAGAAAAAAATAGCCACCACACCAGAAAATGCATTCGTGTATGAAATGACATTTGAATGATCCTTGTTTTTCCTACAAATATACAATTACTAGGCGAATGCCCGCGCGTTGCGCAGAAACACCTATATAGTTGAAATCTTTACAAATATATATATATATATATATATATATATATATATATATATATATATATATAATAATAATAATAATAATAATAACGTTGTTGTTAAATTTGATATAATAATTTATATACTAAATTGATATAATATATTGATTATTTAGAATTATATGATAATATATACATCTATTATAACTTCATAATCTCAATCGTTTGAATGATTTCTACTCGCAAGTTACACATGAATAAAATTAAATATAATATATGTTTTAGTGTTATTTAAAGTTGTTGTTATTGTTAATTAATTTTTTAAAATTTATTTGCTTAATGTTTTAATTTCTATCATTATAATTATTTAAAACATCAAACATTATTTTTTAATTTTAAAGGTAACAATATAATCAAACATTATTTTTTGATTTTAATGCGCAGAAACACCTATATAGTTGAAGTCTTTACAAATATATGTTTTTTTAATATAACAATAAAGTTGTTGTAAAATTCGATATAATAATTCGTATACTAAATTGATATAATATATTGATTATTTTGAATTATATGATAATATATACATGTATTATAACTTCATAATCTCAATCATTTGAATGACTTCTACCTGTGAGTTACACATGAATAAAATTAAATATAATATATGGTTTAATGTTATTTATAATTGTTGTTATTGTTAACTAATTTTTTTTAAATTTATTTGCTTAATGTTTTAATTTCTATCATTATAATTATTTAAAACATCAAACATTATTTTTTGATTTTAGAGGTAACAATATAATCATTTATATAGAGTTATTTTTAACTATTGTTATTGTAAGTTATTTTAAGCTACTTATTTGAAAACTTTTAACGATTATAAAAATATCTTTAGAAATATTTTAGTTAAATTGAGATTACAATTTTGTTTTTGCATTTATCACTACAATTTATCACTTTTAACTATTTACAAAATATTTTTTGGTTTTCCAAGTGGAACTGAAATTTATATTTAAGTTGACATTGTAATATTATATTTAAGTTAACAATTTAAGTATTTTGTCCAAACTGTTCAAAAGTTGTAGCTTTAAACTGATAATGGTTTACATCAAACATTATATTAAAACTAATAAATTAAGTATAATATGTTAAAAGTTAAAGACATAACTTGATAAGTAGAAGTAAAAATATTATTTTAAAATTGAAATTTAGTTTATTTATGATTACACTTTAGGTTTGATATTTATTTAACCTTATTAACCAACTTATAATCATTATTAGAAAGACACTACAATTTATCACTTTTAACTATTTACAAAATATTCTTTGGGTTGTTTAAGTTAAACTAAAAATTATATTTAAGTTGACAATGTATTGTTACATTTAAATTAATAATTTAAGTATTTTATACAACTTGTTCCAAAATTGTATCTTTAAAATGATAATGGTTTACACTCAACAATATATTAAAACTAATAAATTAAATATAATATGTTAAAAGTTAAAAAAAACATAACTTTATAAGTAGAAGTAAAGATATTATTTTAATATTGAAATTTAGTTTCTATATGATTACACTTTAGGTTTGATATTTATTTAACCTAATTAACCAAATTATAATTATTATTAGAAAAATTTGAAAAGTCATGGGAGTTTCAAATGAATGTGGTGAAAGGAAAAATACATGGGAGCTTCAAATGAATGAGGTGAAAGGAAAAATGCTTCCTTTATAAGTATACTAGACGAATTCCCGCGCGTTGCGCAGCGAAGATTAAAAATATATTGTTAAAATATTGAAAAATATATGTTTAAAATGATTATGTTATTGACATTAACTTTGAGATAATATTTTTACACTAATATATATATATATATATATATATATATATATATATATATATATATATAATCTCTATTATTTTGAACAATAATATTCATTGACATCAAACCACATTCCTCATTAATAGAATTAAATATAATTATCTATTTAGTATTATTTTTAACAATTATTATTATTGATTAATTATATTTTTACTTATGCGATCATTTTCTAATTTCAATAATGATGTTCATTTAAAATACAATTTATTTATAGCTAAATGTAATTTATAATTTAATGTTATTATCATTTAAAATTGTTATTCATTAGTTTTAAACCACTTATTATTAATAATAAGTTAAAGAAGACTTTTAAGAAACACTTAATATTATTATTAAAATATGAAACATGCACAAAATAATAAAGTGATAAGATATACAATTTACATTTCAAAAGAGACTTGCATGGATAATATGACATATCCATGTAATTTGATTTTATTATTTATAATTATTGCTTATTAATTTTAAAACCACTTGTTATTATTAATAAGTGAAAGAAACTTTTGAAAAACACTTATTGTTATAATTAAAATGTTAAACATATACTAAAATATAAAGTGATAAGATAGACAATTTGCATTTTAAAAAAAGGCTTACATGGATAATATGGATAATATGACATATCCATGATTTTTAATTAATTATTGTTTTGAAGCAACATGAACATACAAACATATATACAATAGTTAATTAAATATTATATATATCATCTTCCATAACATATGATCGATAACATGAATCTAATCTAATTTACATTAAAATTTCAACTACAACATACAATGATATTCTTAAAAGAATACTTAAATGAAGAAAATACAAAAAAGAATTAGTATATAACAAACTTACAAATTAAAAACTTCAACATAATAACATGGCTCGAAAAATTGTTCAAAGCCCTCAAACCAACACAAAAAACTTTAAACTTGTTTTCTTTGTGAATTTTGTATGTGATTTGTATTTGTGTGTCTACTCAAAAAGATTGATATTTTTATAGTAGAGTATCAATTAATTGTTTATTAAATATATTATATAAGTTATAAAACCTTTGAATTGTTAATCATTATTAAGAGACTTTTTAGTGGTATTCATTAAAATAGGAGGTTTCAAATGCATGAGGTGCTTGCAAATTTTTATGGGGGTTTCAAATGCATGAGGTTCAAGGAAAAATGCTAGTTTTATAAGTATGTATGATATAACATTTGATATTGAAGTTTTGTATATTGAAGAATTTAGGAAGATTGATATACCTAAATAACTCAACAGCTTCTTGTGCCACCATAATTCTTGCCAAAATGTTATTCTTTATGTGGTTAATAGGAAGATGGTTTACTTTGTGTATATGGAGGAATGAATAGTCAGGTAATATAACATCATATAACAGTTTCCTCAAAATTTATTCTTCTTCGGAGCTCTGTAAACCAAATCACATAGTATACTAATGTTTATCACTTATCAACCAATCAATTATATAATCAGGTGCTTCGAGTTAGCATGATTCCAAATGAAAATGACTAACTAATAAGGATGTTACTGTCAAATTCGATTCCAGCAGCATCTTAATGAGCATATCTGAAACATATAAGACAACTAATTAACAAGAAAACAGATTGAGATTCAATATGCAAAAGAAAGTTTATTGGGTATTTACCGAAGAAGTAAAAACTATGAAATCTAGTTATCGAACAAACAACTCAAGTCCTCAACTCATTCTGCACCTCCTCTTCTATCCAAGAACAAGAAACCTAATCAAATCAAATCAATAATAAGAGCAAAAACATAGGAGCAGGTTATAACAAGAACAATCGACAGTCAGCCTCAATTTCATACAATTAAGTTATGATTTCAAGCCCCATATAAGTTCAGATAACGACATATATGACTGCACAATTAATGAACCTTGATGTGATCTTACCCGGACGAAAACAAAATTCTCCTTGCACACAATTGGGTGATCTACATAACCCTACATCTCCAACTTGGCGTTGGATTCTGCTTATCTTTCCAACCTTGTAAAGCACATTTTGTCGCAATATACCCGATTATTATACACAATCCAAAGTCCAAACAACACAAGTCGAACCAAAGCTATACGCACACAAATCAACATCTTGACCCATCTGCCTTCAATCTTTGCCGTTTGGTTTGGCCCGATAAGGGAAAGAAATAAAGAATCAGAGGAAGTTAAAGTAAATCGAAATTGGAACCCTAGAATCGAGAAAACGGTGAGACCTTTGAGGTTTTTTGGAGAAGGTGACTTGCTTGAGATGGAGACGCCATGGATGGGAGAAAGGAGGGTTCTAGAGAGCGATTGTTGAGGGAGATTACGACATCCACATGCCAACAACACCAAATCTCTTTCTCTCTCTTCTCGTTATTGTGTTGGCGAGCTATTGTTGGCGTCCCCCTTAGCGCAAGCCAAGGGGCGGTGTTTAGCGCCCTTGACGACCGGTGACGACCTCCTTAGCGAGACCCACTCCCCTTAGCCTAATTGATAAAATCTAAATTGTATGCAATTCTTTTAGATAGGTCACCACCTGTAAAAATCTAGGTTGCCTATGAATTTATATATATATATATATATATATATATATATATATATATATATATATATATATATATATATATTCCAATTCACCATCTGCAAAAATGTAGGAGGTCTTCAAACTTCTTTTTTATGATTTTTTTGAGACTTTTGTAGGTCATCCCTTCTTATTGGGACAACCCAAATAGTCTGATGATTGTTATGAAGTTTATATGCAAAAGTTACGAAGATTTTTTTTTTTTCATAATTTTCACGGATAAACCACATTGGAGCTAAAAATATATAACTTTCCGACATCCAAATTTGGAGTGTAATATGTCAATGTATAACTTTTGTTACAAGGAACATAATGAAAAAAAAAAAATCAGCTTCTACGAAATAGATATGAAAGAGTTATAAAGGTTCAAAGTTGAGTCTTTTTTCATATTTTTTTAACGAGTAGCCTACTTTGGAGCTCAAAAATTATGACTCCCTACATACAAATTTGGAATATAATATGTTTATGGAAAACTTTTGTTACAAAGAACACAATGAAAAAAAATCAATTCAAACAGAGTTCGTATTTAAAGTTATTAAGGTTCAAAGTTGGCTAAAAAACACAATTTTTGCAGTCCCCAAATTTCCGCAGATGCCCACTTATGAAAATCATTACTACTTTTTGGTATTTTTTGCTACTTTTTTTTGGAAAAACCTTAATGTGATTAGCTATTATAGTCATTTTCTGTTATAAGATTTGAAAGAAACATTAAATTGAGGACAAGTTTAGAGAAAGATAAATATTATAAGGGGAAATTTTCTAATGTTTTAAAAACCGGTTTGAATCGGCCGGTCGAACCAGTTGGATCGGGAATCGGAGAAAATTGTGGTTCAAATAGCATCGATTTTATGTCTATTTTTGAACCGGAATAAACCAGCCTGTTTTTACAAAAATATGGTTGAACCAGTTAAATTATACCAGTTGAACCGGTTAAATTAAATAAAAATACATGGAAATGAATCATTTTCGTAACAAACATTGTTTTTTTTTCATATCTATTTAGATTTCTTTGAATAAAAACATATGGTAAATGTTATTAAGTTTTTTTAATGAATTTGTATTCATTTAAAATTATATTTTGTTTCCGTATTATACTTTATTTTAATTTTAATGTATATAGATTGATATAAAACTTACAGTTATGTATTTTTAATGTATTTGGATTAATCTTCGACTTGTATTTATGTGTATTTTTAATGTTTAAACTTATAGATGTCTATATGCGTATGAAAATAGAAAAAAAAAAGATAAAAATTATATTCGGTCACCATACCAGTTCAACTAAAAAACCGTTTTTTAAAATATTGAAATTTTCATCTTGAATATATCTGTTAGGCTATTATTTATACATTAAATAAAGTATTTATATTTTATATATCTCACTTACTTGATTAAGTAATGTAACCAGTTTTAAAGAAAAATGATAAATCACATTATCCACCAAATCCGTATCGATATCTAGGGGTGTCAATTTATGACACGATACAATAAAAATACACGAAACGAAACGAAATCAATGACGAAATCAAAATTCGAATTCGTGTTCGTGTCGTTTTCGTGTCAAGATTAAAAAACACGACGTCGTGTCGTGTCGTGTTCGTGTTCATAAATCGACACGAAATTGACATGATTAAGCATGTGGTTGTCGTGTTTTTCGTGTTTGTCGTGTTATATATCTTTAAGTATGAACGAAATACACTAATAGTTATGTAATATTATCTTTATCATGTCGTGTCGTGTTGTCGTGTTTTAATTGGTTCGTTTTCGTGTTAATGTAAAAAAACACGACATCGTGTCGTGTCGTGTCGTGTTCGTGTTATACAAAACCTTGTCGTGTCGTGTCGTGTCAGACAAAAACACGACACGACTGCCCGATTTGACAGCCCTATCGATATCGGTGCTTATCATGTGGAAGTAAATAATAAAACATTGCCTTTTATATATTTTTGTTATGTTTTCGTTTTTTTTCAATATCAAATAATTTGTTTTTGTTTCGTTTTTTGAGTTCCAACGACGATAACGTCAATGAGAAAAAAATGAAGATGGACATGGGTAGTGGTTGATGGTTGCGAGTTGCGTTAATGGGTTGAAGTATAAATAATCCTATTGGTTTAGGTTTAAAGCAAATTTACGTTTGATATAACATTATTGGTTTTGAAAAATATTTAAGAAAATTAATTTTTTCTATTTTGTTAATATTTATTTTTATACTCATGTAAAATAATGATATATGATATTAATCCATTATCTTGATTTTATCATTTGTTTTGATTAATGAGTAGAACGTAGGAAGATGGTAACAAAAAATACGAAGATATTTGATTTTTCAATATTAAACATTGAATAACATAAAATAACAACATAATAGTAAAAAAAAAACTCTGAATAACAATTGTTTTTTATTTTAAACATATATCTTGAATCATTTATGATTACCAAATTTTTTTTCAAATAGATTATACGATATGTATTTCTTCTCAAAATATTTTATTCGTAAATATTAAAATATAATATATTTTAATAGTATTTGTTTAGAGATTTTAATTCACAAACAAATATTTTGTTAATATTATAGAGTTAACTAATATTCAAGTTATATATTTCTTAATATGTCTCGATTCTTGAAAACTGAATTGTAAAAAACTGAATTGAAAGTTTGTTGGTTTAGACCAAACTTAAATTTGTTTTTCGTATTTATGTTTCAGAAACCAAAATAAATTTGGATCCACTCAATTACATAGTATCGGCTTGATCCATCCAATTAAACACCGCTAATTATAAGATATCATCCAACTAAAATTTTTAAAAATTATAGTATATATAAGATATCATCCAATAATACGTATAAAATGGAACATCTCCATTCAAATCTCATTATTTTACCTTAATTTACGAATATGTCCTAAATTAAAATTTGTATACAAAAAAACATGAATTACCGGTAAAAATGATAATTTGGCTATTTTTTCCGGTTTACCAGTTTCATTATGACCTAGATGCATTAAAGTCTCATTATTTTATCCTACTTTACTAATAAGTTCCAAACTAAAAAATGTTTATGAAAAAACATGAATTACCGGTAAATGTTATTGTTTGGTCATTTCTTTCTATAACACACAATTTATCGGCTTCACTCCTGACATAGACGTCTAGTCATTAAATGATCTAATGAGATATATATGTTGAGTTATATAATGCTACATTTATCGGTTTCCTATTGCATTGTATATTTTTTGGAATATGAACTACATTCAACGAAGACTATAATAATTATATAAACTCTTTGTCGGGGCTGTGGCCTCTTTCCCAAAATAATTATATAAACTAGCAATAACTTCAACATTTTTATAGTTTATAAGAAATTTTAAATTGTATATCTAGTTTTATGTAACCCAGGATATCCATTTCATCAGCTCATTTCATGCCTTTTTTCCCGATAACAGAAATTTTATCGGTTTCATTACTGCCCTAAAAGCCTAGTCATTAAATGAGCTAATGATATGTATATCAAAATTACGGCAAACATATCATTATATAATCCATCATATCAATCTCATCACCTCATTTAATGACTAGGCGTCCATGTCAACAATAAAACTGTTAAAAATATGTGTTACGGGAAAAAAAGGTCAAATCATTACTTTTACAAGTAATTCATGTTTTTTTCTTAAACAAAATTTTATTTGGGACTTATTCATCAATTAGGGTAAAATAATGAGACTTTAATGCGTCAAGTTCAGCAATAAAACCGGAAAACCAAGAAAAAATGACCAAATCATCATTTTTCCGGTAATTCATGTTTTTTCGTAAACAAATCTTGATTTGAGACTTATTCATAAATTAAGGTTAAATAATAGCACTTTAATGAAGATTTCATGTATAAAATTGGTGAGAAGCAAAAATTACCGTTCATCAAAATCATCTTACAGTTGTAATTTGTAAGAAGTTAATTATTTTGTTACAACGTGTAACCGTCTAACATCCCATTTAATATCGGCCATTGTTTATTCTCATCCAAATGCTTAAATTTTTTTACACTTTCACCAGGTTTTTATTTCTTATTTGATTTCTCTCTCTCTCTCTCTCTCTCTATATATATATATATATATATATATATATATATATATATATATATATATATATATATATATGTAACGCCCCGATTCTCAGGTATCGATTTAAATAAGAATTTATTTGATTTCAAGATCTACTCGACGAGTTGGTTGCCCTACTCGTCGAGTAGCAGCGGGTTGGTCCACGTAATTTAGTGACCTACTCGCCGAGTCCAAGAAGGGACTCGACGAGTAGGAGCTGGCAGATGAAACCCTAAATCCCGGGGTTTTGCACCCTATTTAAAGAATCATAAGCCTCCTTCAGCCTCTTCACAGTCCCTTGAGAGCTCAGCAAAACCCTAATATGTGTGTGTGTGTGTGTGTGTTCTCCATTGTGTTTTAAGCTTTGGAAGAGGATCCTTGGGGAGAAGAGCTTGGGGAAAACAAGGGGATTGAAGCAAGGAACTCGTGGGAACCAAGATATACTTCAGTGGGCATCCTTTGGGAAGGTATTGAGTTGTTATCCTAACCTCCCTTTTCATTCTAGATCTTTTTGGGTGGATTCTAGGGCTTTTCTAGCTTATTATGAAGCCTTTCTTATGTTTGAGCTAAGATCTGAGGTTGCAACCTCAGATCTGAACTCTCTTGGGTCTCTAAGTCCATAAAGTTTCCATATTTTTGCAAGAATGAGACTCTCCTAAGGTGTAAAGCTCCATTAGAAGCTTAGATTGGTCATTTAGAGTCTCTAGGGCCTTGCATGCACGTAAAGTTTGCAACTTTACGTGATAAACATGCCTTAGAAGCTTGGATCTGCAATATGAAGCTACTGCATGGCTTAAAAAGTACCTGTATGGATGAAGGTCTGAAGAGACTCGGCGAGTTGCATAGTCAACTTGACGAGCCACATGAAGATGGTCCTGTACTCGGCGAGTTGGATTAACAACTCGGCGAGTCCGATGAAGATTGCCTTGGACTCATCGAGTCAGTCGAATGACTCGGCGAATCGGTTAGGGTTTTCCCAACCTTCGGACACGTATGAACTCGGCGAGTTGAAAAGGGAAAAACTCGGCGGGTTGGACAAGGGGTTACGACCATTGACACTAGGAACTCGACGAGCCACTCGAGTGACTCGGCGAGTTGGTAAGTCATGCCAGGAACTCGGCGAGTAGCTAAGGGTACTCGACGAGTTGAGGTCAACATGGACTGTTGACCTTGAAAGTTGACTTGGACTTTGGGCAAGGGTTGACTATTGGACTTCTAGAAGTATCTTGGAAACCTATGAACTTTGTGATATGTCAGAAATAGGTGGTGGAATTTGTGGTGGTGATCCGGGAGTTGAGCTTTCTAGTTTCAGACGACAGTTGCGAGGTGAGTTATCCTCACTATACTAAGGGGTCTAAGGCACCAAGGCCGGCCCATTGGATATGTTATCCTAGCAGTGGTTATGTTGATTATGAGTTAGTGTTGCATGCTAAGTGGTTATGCCAGTTAGGTAGATCTGTAGGACTACATGTGATGTTAAATGATTATTGCATGCTCAGTAGTTATGTTATATGATTTATATGTTATGTGGGATGGGTTGAGGTTGTACTGCTCCGTGCGGTAACCAACAAACCCTAGGAGCATTCCAGATACGAGTTGAGGGAGACTCGTACTGTGGGCTCGATGGCAATCCAGATGTGAGCTGTGGGCCATGAAGGCAATCCAGACTCACACTGTGGGCCTAGTGGTAATCTAGTAGGTGGAGCATTCCAAATACGGGCTAAGGAGACTCGTACTGTGGGCTCGATGGCAATCCAGATGTGACTTGTGGGCCCGGAAAGCAATCCAGACTCACGCTGTGGGACCAGGGGTAATCCAGTCTGTAAAGCTGTGGACCCGTTACATGCTGTTCAGTTTGTTATGTTATGATATTGCTGACATGGTTATGTGGACTGTGTGTATCGGTATTTTGGGGGTAACTCACTAAGCTTTCGGGCTTACAGTTTCAGTTTATTGTTTCAGGTACATCAGGAGATCGTGGCAAGACAAAGGCGTGATCGTACAGCTCCTCACTTTTTATGACTTTGTTTCTGGGATACTCTGATATGATACATTTTGAAAACAAGTTTTGTAATAGTTAATGGATTTGCAATGTTTTAAAAGTTTAAATTGGCTTGAATTTTACGGGTGTTACAATATATATATATATATATATATATATATATATATATATATATATATATATATATATCAAGGTTGCAGAAGTCGTTCGACGTAGGCTAATCGGTGGAGTGGGGTTAAGGGATTAATCGGCTAGGTGAGGATTAATCGGGGGATTAATCGCAGACCATTAATTATTAAAAAATTAAGAAATATAACATTAATTCTAAAAACATAAGTAAACAAATTAACAAGGTAATAAATATATGTAAAAATATGTATGCCAAAATCATAAATCACTCATGATACAAATGATACACAAAGTTAATAAATCACTCATGAGGTTGGCTGAGTAATTTTCATTTTAGAATTTGAGGAGTTCATCTCTTGTATCTACTCCTCTTGCCTTTGGCTTTACCTCAAGGTGTATCCTAGTTCCCTATGAGATACAAAACAAAACAACTATTATTTAGCAGTTTTAGAAACCTAAATTTGAGAGAGAGATTCCATTATAAATGATATTTTACAGATTTAAACAAGAAAGTGAATTACTAACCTGTACTGAACTTGTGGTATGGATGACCTTCTTCACTAAGATGTTTTTGCAGCTGCATCATATGACATTAGTGGTTTGATAAAGAACTGTGCAAATCTATACAAGAAAAGACACGATAAGAAAACAGATTAGTTGAATTCTACAAGGACAAAATGAGAATACCATGAACTAATTAAAGAATTGTCAAAAACAAGTGAAATGTGCCTATCTAAAGCCTCTTCAAAACAGTCAACATTAACATCAAAGTAATAATTGGTGTGCTCAGAGGATGTATAGGCATTGGACTCATAAATCTCAAGTTCTCTGACCTCCAAAACTGAGTATATAGATAATTTTGTGAAAATTAAAGTCATCAATTAAAAATACAACTATGTGATTATCTAGACATGTTGGATTCTTAGAGATTGCATTTCAAATAAAACAACAACAGCACAGGAACAAAACATAAACATTACTTCAAATTGAAATTGACAGGAAATATGTAATTTTTTCGCCACTTACCAATTCCCAGCAAGAAGAATACTAAGCGTTTAGGACGATTTAGGAAGAGCTAACATGCATAGATAATAAGGATTGATATCGGAGGGCTCTCGGAGTCATAGACGGCGTCGGAGGAGAAGCAGCAACTCTGATTCGAGAATGCGACGGCGAGGTTGGAAGGAAACGTCAACCAGAGTAAAAGGCGATATCGTGAAAGTTGTACACAATATCATTACCCTTCTTTTCTTCTGATCATCAATTGGAGCACTTGGCTGTTGATTGCATCGATTGAACTCGAATTCTCCAGCCTTCTTTTATCTAACAGGTCGAAATCAACACATGGAAAGAAAATGGTGAATCATTCGATCGACTTCAGGTTGAATCAACTGATGGAACCGAAAATCGATCAAAGAGAGAAAAGGGAAATTGAAGCAACTGATGGAACCGGTGATCGATCAAAGAAAGAAAATGGTGAATCGTTCAGTCGATCAAAGAAACAAAAGGGTGAATCAAAGAAAGCTGGGGCTAGTGACCTAAAGTTGCGAGCGATCAAAGAAAGAAAAGTGGGGAAGAATGAGATGCTAAGAAGTTATATGAAACAATTAAAATTCATCCCACATCGCTGGTGGGAGCATTCGTTAAAGGCAACTTATTCTATAAAAGGGAGCTTCTATCCCTTGAAAAACCAAACCCAGCTACTTTTTGGGCAAGCTGGCTCTTTTGAGCTGCGATCCCTTAGAGTATGCTTGATCGATTTGGGCCGATTTGGAGTCCGAGTAGGTCTGATTTGGTCCGATTTGGACCGAGTTGGACCGGATTTGACCGAAATTGACCAGAGCTGATTAGTTAACCCTCTAACCCTTATTTGTAATCGGTTGGAGGCTGCCTAGTGTCTAGGCGCCGATTAATCGGCCGCCTAGATCGATTTTTACAACGCTGATATATATATATATATATATATATATATATATATATATATATATATATATATATATATATATATATATATACCTTAAAATGCATTTACCTATTTTAAGACAAGAAAGTCTTAATTTTAAGTAGTACAAAATTTAAAGAAAAAAGTACAACCTTTATGCATTAAAATCTTATTTAGTTAACAAAAGTCAAATAGTCAATGCATGAATCCCGTTATTTTCTCACCTCTCACCTATTGGTTACTAACTTACTACTATTTCTCCTTATCTTAAGGCTAGGTCAAACATAAATTAATAGTTCAAATTTCAAATTTTCCGAAATCTCAGACTCCTACAACCGACTGCTTTTTTCTCCAATAAATTTATCTGGCGTCTTCATTATTGAATCATTGCGGTGTCTGTAGATATACATCTTGCTTCATACAACTCCGTTCAGGTCTGCTCTACTAAGTCCATCTCTCTTACTCATCGCTCTTGATATTTTGCAGTTAAGAGACAACCTACGATTTCAAGACCTAAATTTCAACAGTGAACTTTTTTTTTCTTCCATGATTTAGAAGCTGCCCCGACACGCAAAAACCCTAATCGGTTTCTTACCCGGTCGCTCCAGATTCACACCGTTTCGTCCAATAAACCTCTATCGCAATTTTCTAATGCTTCGATTTCCATTAGTAAGTGTCACCGCTTTCTCTCTTTCTCTCTCTATTCGTCTTTTCAGAATTTGTGTTTTTACAAGCAAGCTATCGACCCTCTGACCTTCTGGGGTTCGATATCTCCTCCCTCAATTCCATATGCGATGGAAGATGGAAAGGATGGTTGCATATGCTACTCCACTGTATATCCATTCCTCTTTGGTTCCTTTGGGTTCCCGTCTACATCGATAACCTAATATCAATTATCGGGTTTTTTCTTTTCATGGTTTTTCTTGCTTTTGTGTATATTTACTGAAGTGGATTTGTTCTTAAAAAACTATTTATGAAATTGGTTGGTTGATGCGATATCAAGTAGGCAAACTACAGAGGATTTTTTTATTGGTAGCTGATGATAATGACTTTGGTGAGGAAATTGATGGCAATGAACCAAGGTAAACGGTCTGAGGTTTTCTTTCCCTTCATCCCATCTTATCCAGATAAATTAGTCACTTGCTTTTTTCCCTTATGTTTCTGTTCTTGTATTGTGATTGCAGAAGATAAATTAAAATATTTTTGTTATTCTGCGTCTAAAATCTATAGATGATGTTTTTGATGTGGTTTTTAGGGAAAAATTAACTATTTTTTTTGATCTATTGTTATAGGCTAAAACTCATGTTGTAATAGTGATCCTAACAAAGTAAGGTTAACTATTTTTTTGATCTATTATTTTTTATAGTCAAACATTATTATGTGGATTTTTGAAGTTAAAGAATCCGACTTCCAGTTTTTAAGTTTGTATGAATGTGTTAAGTCGTTGAATCAAATTTCTAATTTTTGGGTTCATATGAATGTGTTAGATCACTGAAAACATGTTCCTAACAATGACATTTCTTTAATCCTTATTTAATTTACAACAAAATATTGCAACTTTCAGGTGTCTACTTCTTTAAAAGGTCTGAGGTTATGTTGTCCTTCGTCCCATCTTAGCCAAAGGTTCTGAGGCTTTTTTGCCCATCAGTTTACTTGACTAGAGGAAGGAGAAACTTTTTTGTAAGCTAACTATTGTTTGTCTTTCTTTGATTACAAATTAATTATTATCTTTGATTTGTCTTTCACTAAAACCTTATGGATTCAAAGTTTTATGATATTCAACATTTATGAAAATTTTCATGTTCTAATAACATTATCGTATTATGTGCAAGAATTTTTTTTTCTATTTTTTGGTAAGAGATTCATCGTACTTTAATTTATACTTCTTGATTTTTTTTTAATTTTTTTCTTACTTAAGCATTGTACTTTATGTGTGTTTGGTGCATGTGGCTATTTTTTATGACGAAAACCCTAATAAATAGCAATTTACAAGGTACTTTTCAAGCAATGTTTTATTTTATAGTCCCCTCTAATATGTTATTTCTTTTGTCCAAAATCTAAATCATTTGCCTTGATTTATACACCATTTAACTGTAATAAATTTAATGTTTGCCTATCACTTGATTTAGTTATCCTATCTATCTTTGTATTTGTTGTGGTTCTCACTTCATTTTTTATGTTTTTAACTTGCTGTGTTTGGTGATCAATCCTATTTCTAGAAGTCCCAAATTTTATTTTGATGGCAAAAATGGAAGTACAACGCTATAATTAGGTTATTTCCAAAGTACAATGTGTATATATTTTCTAGAGTACAAGGATGTAACAAAACGAAGATGAGAGTAAGATGTTATTACAATCAAATAAGTCAAAGTACCTTGCTATTTTTAGATTACAATGATGTAACATAAAGAAGATGAGTGTAGGGGCTTACAAGGAGAGGTACCTGGTACTAACCTTTTTGGGCATAAAAGGGAGTGGTTATGTCCATCACCTAGGTTGCAGTAGCCATGTTGCTGGAAACAAAGCCGCCAAGAGAAGGATGAGGGGTTGAAGGTGTAGTTAATTCAACTCATGGGGCTGATTAGCCTTTGTTGTAGTCAAAGTTTCGTTGTCTCTTTGACTTTCAGATCTTACTGGTTAGTATGTTTTCTTTAATTAGAATGTGTTAGTAAGTTTTATAATATTCTGAAATGGTGTATTTTTTCCTCCATTTTTTACCTTCAAATGATGCAATATGTTTCTGGTTACCTTTTGTTCTAATTTAAACATGTTATTCAGTTTGTTATGGAAAATATAGCTTATAGTAGCGGTCGTTATTAGCTAACTGTTATACATGCATAAGCTATTGATTTTTGTTTTTTCAATTGCAATTTGTAGAATTTTGTAATGGTTGTTTTAAACGCCTTATAGTTTCAAATTATTAATTTTTATTGTATGTTAAGGGGCAATTTTGTAGAATTTTGTAATGGTTGTTTTAAACGCCTTATAGTTTCAAATTATTAATCTTTATTGTATGTTAAGGGGCAATTTTGTAAATAGAAAATTGGTAAAAAAAAGTTGGTCTTTCAAACATGTGATAAATAGTAGCCGGTTGGAAAAGTATGTGTAAAAGAAATCTATAACGGTAAAGAGGGCAAAATATATAAACAAAAATATTGAGTCAATGTGATGTGCACCCGGTAAACTTCTATATTTTTTAACATTTTTGTAAAGAAATTAAGTCCGAGTCTAGATACAATTTAGCACTTTTAACTTTTTCATATCACAAACTAAAATAATCTAAAGTGTATGTAAACAAAAAAAGTTAAAATTTTAATTTTGATAACCTGTATTTTTGTATACTTATCTCCTTTAACTTAATTAACTTTAAAAGTTCATGATAAAAATAAATATATAATTTTTAAGTTTTAGTAAAAAAAAATTAAACCAACCAAATACAAGTTACTTAGAGCAAAATTTATAATGATTTTGTGGTAAAGAGTTATCGATTTTTTCATATGTTTGGGCATTTTTATATATGATTTACCATTAAATATATGAGATGTTCATCGTATATCATTTTGACATGCAATGGTCTATTTAACAGATCTTCGACAATACATGCATCAATTTAATATGATTTTTCATCTAAAACAACATTGAACAAAAAGAAATCATATAATCACAAATTTAAGGACTTTTGTCATCTTACCGTGACAATTTATCTAAATTCCATTCATTCCCAAATGTATCTCATTTTAGTTAATTACTATTGGAAAATATCATACCACATGATTATTTTATCGTTATTCTAGATATAAAGAATGTTGATCATCTCTTTAAACCATTTTAAATATTCATTTAAATTAAAGATTATTTTTTAGTGACAAAACATCAATGTATCTTTAAAAGCAATTGCTTGCAAATCTATGATTACTTTTTTTATAAATTTCAATGTCGTTTTACTTTGTCAACCGTGTAGTACACATGTTATTATATAAGCACTATTTATTTTGAAAGGATTAAAATCGTAGAAATTGTTAAGAAGCAAAATTTGTAAAGATTTTCATTTGAAATTTTTGAGATGAACATTAATGTTATTTTCTTCGTATTTTGTGGCCTCATAACACACAAATAATGAAATATTTGGCATTTTTCGAATTTTGGGATTTTTTTTGTAAAAATAGAAACTATTTTGGTCAACGAACTTTTGTAATTAACCAAAAACAACTACATATTTCAATTTTAAATCTAAACAACAAACTTTATATGTTGCATCACCTACCCTCCCTAACACACTAAACCCTAATACATAGTTCATCAAAATAGATTGTGTCTTATTTTTAATATGACATGTTTCCTAAAACAAATTAATCAATGAATTGAAACTAATCATTATTCGCCGAACTAATTGCCTCTACCTCTAGACTCTAAAATCTGAAAAAACTATTCGCACCCGTCGCTTGGCGCGGGTAATGGCTAATATATATATATATATATATATATATATATATATAGGCCTAGGTTATTCTATTCAAAGTAATTATTGTGTTATTGTATGCATAAATGTGGGCCAATCAAATTTACTTATTTTAAGAAAGTGATTAATATATATTATTGAATTAAATATAATTGAAAGTATCATCTTAATTAATTACAAGGGTAATTTAGTCAATTAATATAGATTTAATAAAGGAAAATTGCATTTTTTAAGGGATCATAGATTCTATTAATTTTAAAAATCCGATTTTACATATTATAATTTTTTTAATTCGGAGATTCTGACAGAATATATTTATGAGTATATTCAAAAATAAAAATATTCTTGAACCATAAATAATAAAAATATTTTTGAACCTATTTCTTGATCATGAATTTAAAAACTTCTTGTAGAATAACAAATCCTTGAACAATCAATTGAAGAATAAAAACAAAAAAATACATTATTTCTTATAGAATACGGGTAACAATTGTTAAGAATTACATTTATTGTTAAGAAATAAAACTAAAAAAAATCAAACCGGGAAAGAAAACATCAAAATCTAACAACGACTACTACATTCTAAAAGAATAATGTGGTTCGTTTCAATTTTGTGGTCTGTTCTTCAAGCATCAACTTCTGTGATTCCAACAGAATTGGAATTCGTCTTTCCATTCCAACAGAATTGGAATTCGTGATTCCATTCCAACAGAATTGGAATCTCACCAATATCATCCATTGAATCATCTACATAAACACTCTTCCATTCTCTATTCTTTTCTGCATCGATTCACAATCAATATTTAATACAAAAGAAAAATAACCCCTGCATTCCTTCTCTTCTTCGTTTTCAGTCAAGAACACACCACCGAAGTGGATGTTTTCTAGTGCAAACAGAAGAGATCAGCAGCTCCTTTCTCTTCTTCTTCTTCTTCTTCTTTTATTTCTGCCAAGAACTGATGGGTTTTCAGCATTCTAACACTCCTATGGTGTACACGCAACCCTAGAAACCTTGGATCTATGTTTGACTAAGATACATGCAAATAATTATTTTTCCAAGGTTCTTATCCTAACTAGCATGACATGGGGTACTTGAATCAAATAAAACTAGTAGAATTACTTACCTTGTAGTAGTAGTTGATTGCTTGGAGTTTGAGAGCCTAGCACCAATAATGTGGATGCCTCAAATGGAAGTCACAAATCACCACAAACTTGGACACTTGAGAGAATAGTCACAAACTTCTTGAAATCGGCCCTCTTAGTTTACACACATCAACTAGTGCAATTTCAAGAACCAAAGCCTCCTTTATATAGTGTGGTGGATTAGGGTTACATCCATGTAAACCCTAATACTCATGTCTTTTCATTTCCATGAGATCCATGGGTTAAAGCTCCATGGAGTATCCATGGACTTTCCATGCAAGCCTAGCCCATTCCAAATAAGCATTAGCCCACACTATATAAATACAAGAGCCCATATTTAATTAGTCATACTTTTGATCTCTAAATTAATTCTAAATTAATTATAGATCAACACTAATTAAATAATATGATTTTATATTAATATATTAGAACTTATAATATATTAATAAATCATAACTTATACTATTCTCAAAAGATTATCCGTAAATTGTTCGGGTGAAGTGCAACCCAAATGGACCATGCCGAGTCGGGTCAAGTACATACCAAATATAGTTATGGACTTAGACACTATCTCCAACAGTCTCCCACTTGGATAAGTCTAATAACTATAGTTGCAAGTATGACTTCAGGAACCGATCAGCAATCGTAGCTCTTAAAACTCTGTTGAACTATGAAGCGCCATTTTAGATAAGTGATCATATAATCCTCTGTTCTAGATATCAGCCGGACAAATACATGGAACATGGTCTTGCTTATTGTCCAGCATTTGTTTCCCGATTTCTGATTCGTTTGACATAGAACTTAACTGAACACATCAATTTAGTTTTGACCGGGCCCGGTACATAGGTCAAAACAAAATCATCGAGGGGCCCATATATCGCTTCTAATCCTAGAAGGAACAAATAAACTTCGACTCATATGTTTGCTCTACTACTTGTTGAACTACACACAAAGGCACAGTTTATAACATCGAGTTACCAATGCGTTTTCTTGCAATCAATGCATAACCAACTCGTAGGCAACAAATCATATCTCTAGGTTTGAAGACTTATATGATATTACCGTCTCACGATCACTCGAGATAAATTCCATGAAGTGATACAAGTGAGCGTGGGTTGAATCCAATACTCAGAACTTATGAGCACTCATGAGTGCTGTAGCCCCGCTTTGTCTAACATCTTAGACCTCTACAAGCCAACCCATGACAGTCTTGATTCATATCTACTTCCAACATATGACCGACTGTGGAGAGTTTGAATAATATGATATAAACCATAACATAATTATTCTGGAAGTCAAAACATGCAAAAAGAAATAATAGTAAACGATTGACAAGAGATAGCAACACTTTACTCATAAATAACAACTTTTATTTATCATCAAATGTCAATTACATTTTACAAATTTCAGGATTATCTAACTACTAAAACTAATATCATCCTTCAGCCCTATGCTCCGAGCATGCTGGAGATGCTTAGCCCAAGTCAGTCCCTTCGTGAGGGGATCTGCTGGGTTCTCATCCGATGATACCCTCTTTGCCACGAGGATTCCTTCTTCTATTCGATGTCTAATGAAGTGATATTTTCTGTCAATGTGTCTGGATCTCCCATGATCTCTTGGTTCCTTGGCTAAGGCAACCGCACTATTGCTGTCACAGAAAATCTCCATTGGCTCCTTTATAGATGGTACAACTCCAAGGTCTCCGATGAAGTTCTTTAGCCATATAGCCTTATTTGCTGCCTCGCTTGCTGCTATATACTCTGATTCACAAGTGGAATCAGCCACTGTCTCCTGCTTGGAACTTTTCCAAGTAGTTGCCCCTCCGTTTAGAGTAAAGACCCAGCCCGACTGAGAGCGGAAATTATCCCTGTCAGTCTGAAAGCTAGCATCACTGAACCCTACAACTCTCAAGTCCTCACTGCCACTAAGGGTAAGGACCCAATCCTTAGTCCTCCGTAGGTACTTGAGGATATTCTTTACTGCAGTCCAGTGTGCCTTGCCAGGGTTCCCCTGATACCTGCTAACCATGCTCAAAGCAAAGGCTACATCAGGTCGAGTACACGTCATAGCATACATGATCGATCCTACAGCTCAAGCATAAGGTATTCGACTTATTTCTGCTATCTCAGCCTCAGTACTAGGGCTTTGTGTCTTACTCAATCTGGCGTTACTTTGGATAGGTAAATCTCCTTTCTTGGAGTTATGCATGTTGAACCTTTTCAACACTTTGTCCACATAGGTGCTTTGACTAAGTCCAATTAGTCTTTTACTCCTGTTTCTCAAAATCCTTATCCCTAGGATATAGGCAGCTTCTCCAAGGTCCTTCATAGCGAAACACTTCCCAAGCCAGGAATTTACTTCCTGCAGGGTTGGGATGTCATTTCCTATGAGTAGTATGTCATCCACATACAATACCAAAAAGCTGACTATACTCCCACTAGCCTTGATATAGACACAAGATTCATCTTCACTCCTTGAAAAGCCAAATTCTTTGACTTTCTCATCAAAGCAAAGATTCCATCTGCGAGGTGCCTGTTTTAATCCATAAATGGATTTCTCGAGCTTACACACTCTACTGGGGTACTCTGTACTGACAAAACCCTCTGGCTGAACCATGTAAACATCTTCAGCCAAATTTCCATTAAGGAAAGCGGTTTTGACATCCATTTGCCATATTTCATAATCATGAAATGCAGCAATGGCTAACAGAACCCTAATAGACTTAATCTTGGCCACTGGTGAAAAGGTCTCATCATAATCAACTCCCGGAGTTTGAGAATAACCCTTTGCAACTAGTCGTGCCTTATAAGTGTGTACATTACCATCCATGTCGGTCTTCTTCTTGAAGATCCATTTGCACCCAACTATCTTACGATCAGGTACATTGTCAACCAAGTTCCAAACTTGATTGTCATACATGGATTGTACCTCGCTATCCATAGCCTCTTTCCATTTAGCAGCCTCAGGGCCTGCCATGGCTTCCGTGTAGCTGTTAGGCTCATCCAGATTTACCAGTGTGTTATCACTGATAAGTGTCTCACCTTCTGCAGTAATATGAAAACCATAATAATGCTGAGGTGCATTCCTAACTCCGGTGGAACGCCTCAGAGGTATAGATTCTTCAGTCGGCTCAACATAAGTTTCCTCCTCAGGTTGAGGGCTAGGGTTTGAGGTTCCTTCACCACTTGACTCTTGAATTTCCTCAAGGTCAATTTGCCTCCCACTGTCTCCTTGGCTCATGAGTTCTCTCTCTCGAAAGAATCCTCTTCTTGCTACAAAGACCACATTATCACTGGGTCTGTAGAAGATGTAACCAAAGGATTTCTGTGGGTAGCCGATGAAAATACACCTTTCGCTTCGGGGTTCGAGCTTATCGTGAGTCCCGCGTCTCACGAAAGCCTCGCAACCCCAAATCTTGATGTGGTCTAGATTGGGAACTTTTCCAGTCCACACCTCGTGAGGTGTTTTGGCAACCTTCTTTATAGGGACTAGATTAAGGATATGGGCGGCAGTCTCTAAGGCATACCCCCAAAATGAGATTGGTAGCGAAGCTCGACTCATCATGGAATGAACCATGTCCAACAAGGTCCGATTGCGCCTCTCAGCTACACCACTCAATTGTGGTGTCCTAGGAGGTGTCAATTGTGAGACAATCCCACATTCCTTAAGATAGTCAAGGAACTCAGTACTAAGATACTCACCACCACGATCGGATCGAAGCATCTTAATGTTCCTGCCCAACTGATTCTCCACTTCTTGCTTAAACTCTTTGAATTTCTCAAAGGTTTCTGACTTATGCTTGATTAGGTGGACATATCCATATCTACTAAAATCATCAGTAAAAGTCACATAGAACCGATTAGCATCTCTTGTGGCGGTTCTGAAGGGTCCACACACATCCGTGTGTATGAGGCCCAACGAACCTTCACCCCTAGCACAAGTGCCAGTAAAAGGTGACTTTGTCATTCTACCAAGCAAACAAGATTCACAACTATCATCTGACTTTAGGTCAAATGACTCCAAGACTCCATCCTTTTGGAGTTGGCCTATGCGTTTCTTGCTTACATGTCCAAGACGACAATGCCATAAGGATGCTTTATCTAAGCTAGTGGAAGAGTTAATACACAATACATTATTTCCTAGATTATCTACAACAGATACAGTTTCATACACGCCATCACAAGGTAATGCTATAAAATAAAGAATATTATTAAAGAAAGCATCAATACTACCATTATTATTATCAAAATAAAAGGTAAAACCTTGTTTATACAATGCATGAAAGGAAATAACATTTCTTGCCATTTCTGGCGAATAATAACATTTATTCAAATCTAATGTAAACCCACTATTTAGCACTAAGGAATAAACTCCTATCTTGGTGACAGGTGAAGCTTTCCTGTTTCCCATGATCAAGTTTATCTTTCCCTGCTCCACATTCTCACTTCTTTTTAGTCCTTGCAAATCACAACATATGTGAATACCACAACCTGTATCAAGGACCCAAGACTTAGAATGAGGTGAGTTATTAGACAATATAGTGTATATACCTGCATGGTTGGGTTTTACTTTCCCATCCTTCAAATCTTGCTTGTACTTTGGGCAGTTTCGCTTCCAGTGCGACTTTTCATGGCAATAGAAGCATTCAGCCTCATTAGGGTTAGCAGAAGGAGTGACAAAACCTTTCTTGGTTTTGCTTGAAGAGGAGCCTTCAAGGGTCTTACCCTTGGTACCCTTAGAAGGGTTCTTTCTCTTCTTCCCTTTGCCATGCCCGATTGCCAAGACATTGGCCGCAGTTGGAGTAGGAGTAGGAGTAGTAACAACCGACTTACCTTTTAGACCACTTTCGGCGGTCTTCAAGAGTCCTTGAAGTTTGCTGAGGGTGACTTCTTCCTTGTTCATGTGATATGTCATGCGGAATTGATCATAACACGATGGCAAGGAGTGCAAAATGATGTCTATTGCTAACTCCTCAGGGAAGTTCACATTCAGCTTCGGTAAACGGTCCACATACCTTTGCATTTTCTGCATGTGGCCCGTGATGGGTTCACCATCCTTCATTCGGGTTGTTATCATGGAGGAGATTATTTCATATCGCTCTTGACGAGCACTTTGATGGTAGCGGTCCATCAAGTCCTGGTGCATCTCAAAAGGATAATAGTCCTCATAGGACTTTTGGAGCTCGGCTGTCATGGTGGCCATCACGATGCATGCCACTTTTGTAGCATCTCTTTCATGTACCTCATATTCAGCAAGCTCTTCAGGAGTAGCAGTTGGCTCGGGTACCTTCAGCTCCTTGTCGAGAACATATTCTTTGTTCTCATACCGAGTGACCATCCTGATGTTTCTGATCCAATCTGTAAAGTTGGACCCATCAAAGATGACTCTCCCACAAAGATTCATGAGAGAGAAGGAGCTAGTAGGGTTTGAGCCAGAAGCATTGTTATTGGAAGACATCTGAAAAGAAGAGGGAATAGATTAGATTAGAATAGAGATAGTCCTTAACAAAACACCCAAATGTAATATTAAGGCTAGGACCCAACACAATATTTTATAACTTAGAAGAGGGATGCCGTAATCTAAGCTATAAGATATTTGAAGGTAGGTGAATGACGATTCACCAATTTCCACCATGAAAAACGAAATATTTAATTAGGTTTTTAATTGGTTTAGAAACTCCTAGATTCTTTGAGATTCATTGAACTTTCTTCAATGGCATGTTTCAATCTCGAGTGTGCCCTTTAAGTTTTGTGACTGGGATGCCGAGGATCACAAAACAAGGTGTGAAGTAACCATACAAATTACTTGGTACCCTTAATGTATTACCCCTCAATCGATGTGCCGGTTAACCACACACGCTCCATCGATACTATGATAAACATTAAGTCACCCTTTACCTACCTTGTTAAGTTCAAGTTAGTGTGCCGGTTAACCACACACGCTCCAGTAACGACTTAAACAAAGTGTAAAGTGTAATTTCATGGATTAGCACCTTATTCACATTTTCCTAAAATAACTAAGATTGGGAATTCAATAAAGTTTAGTTACTTTAGTATTATCATTATACTTTTAATGAGAATTTATAAGTCCTTGTCCTACCCGTTCGGCTAACGACCCTCCACCGATCAAGGAAGCGGTGGGTGAGAGTGGACACCCATTAAGTTGCCATTTTATAGGCAACAACCTTATACCCCCCTTATAAACCGGCTTCGTGAATGAGGCGTACCAGCGGTAAGACGACTTGATCTTATACATATATAAATATTATTAAACTTATAATATTATAAAGTATAAGGGTTGAATTTTAACTTTTAACATTCTAGGGGTTGGAACTAAAGTTTTTTAATATGACTTTACATGTTCCAAAACTTGAGGGCAAGTTTTGTAAACTTTCAAAACTTTTCATTTCTCATAACTTATGAGTTAATGGTTATTAAAAATGAAAACTCTTCATTTTTTGTAACCTATGTGTTCTTTTAATGGTTATTTATAAATGTGACTTTTGGTTATCCATAACTTAAGAACTAGTTATGGACTCCATTAAAACACATAAAGATCAAGAATTAATCTAATCAATTATTAGCACATAATTTCTATGATCTTCTAAACTCATATGTTTATGAATGTTCATATCAAAAATTTCAAGAATCGTAAGTACGTATACAAAACTTGAAATTTTGATACGAGCTTTTGAACAAAACTACGATTTTCAAGTTTTTTTTTTTTTTTTTTTTGCATCAAGTATCAAATAAACAAACCAGGCTCTGATACCACTGATGGGTTTTCAGCATTCTAACACTCTTATGGTGTACATGCAACCCTAGAAACCTTGGGTCTATGTTTGACTAAGATACATGCAAATAATTATTTTTCCAAGGTTCTTATCCTAACTAGCATGGCATGGGGTACTTGAATCAAATAAAACTAGTAGAATTACTTACCTTGTAGTAGTAGTTGATTGCTTGGAGTTTGAGAGCCTAGCACCAATAATGTGGATGCCTCAAATGGAAGTCACAAATCACCACAAACTTGGACACTTGAGAGAATAGTCACAAACTTCTTGAAATCGGCCCTCTTAGTTTACACACATCAACTAGTGCAATTTCAAGTACCAAAGCCTCCTTTATATAGTGTGGTGGATTAGGGTTACATCCATGTAAACCCTAATACCCATGTCTTTTCATTTCCATGAGATCCATGGGTTAAAGCTCCATGGAGTATCCATGGACTTTCCATGCAAGCCTAGCCCATTCCAAATAAGCATTAGCCCACACTATATAAATACAAGAGCCCATATTTAATTAGTCATACTTTTGATCTCTAAATTAATTCTAAATTAATTATAGATCAACACTAATTAAATAATATGATTTTATATTAATATATTAGAACTTATAATATATTAATAAATCATAACTTATACTATTCTCAAAAGATTATCCATAAATTGTTCGGGTGAAGTGCAACCCAAATGGACCATGCCGGGTCGGGTCAAGTATATACCAAATATAGTTATGGACTTAGACACTATCTCCAACAATAACATCAAGAGACCAACAGCCTCTCCCTTTTCCTTCTATCTTTCCTTATTAAAAGAATCAAACAAACAAAAAACTCCCCTTAGATCGTTTTCTGCCTGCTTCCATTTTCCTTCGTTGTTGGCTGTTAAATCAGAAAGAAAGGGGGAGCAAGGAGATTACCGGAGCAGCCCCCCATTACATCCCACACATTCTCCGGTCAAGCAAACACCTCCGAAAACCTCACCTGCGCCGCTGCTTCGCTGCTCCTTGTCGAGAGCTCCGTTTCTAGGGTTTGTAATTCGAGAGCAGCTTGAGCTTCGTCGTCCGACTCCGAGTCAGAATCGGAACTTGATGCAGAACTGCTGCTGCGCACTATGATGGAGGGTAGACCGAGATCGCCGGCGATTGATCCGGCACAAAACATGAGATTATCATGGATGATAACGATTGATTCCTTTTGAGATGAGGCCTTTTGTGCATCTATGATCTGGATGAGGTGTTTCTGAAAATGGGGTTTGCAGTTATCGTTTAGAGCTTGCAAGAACCGAATGAAACCGGAAGAGCCGCCGGTGTCGGATAATTTGTCTGACAGAGGGAGGAAGATGAAGTCAGGGTGATTAGAAGGGTCTGGTGGATGACGGTTGTATATAAGAAAAGAAATTAGGTTAAAATTGAATGCTAGCATGATTATAGGACTATTTGTGGAAGCTATTTATCAAATTACTAAAATACCCTTGTTTATTTATTTAATTATTTAAATTTTTATTTAATTATGATTATACAATAACACAATAATTACTTTAAACATTTGAACCTACCTCTCTCTCTCTCTCTCTCTCTCTATATATATATATATATATATATATATATATATATATATATATATATATAGAGAGAGAGAGAGAGAGAGAGTGTGTGTGTGTTAGGTTTAAAAATAAACTAAAATAAACCTTACAATCAAGGAACAAATAGTTACTTTTGTATCCAAAATACAAGTAGCTAAAAAGTAGGGTGTATATTTGTTAGTTGGACACGTACGAACTTGATCATAGCAAAACCTAATTTCCTTTTCTTTTTCTTTTTCTTGTTGTTTTTATTTTATGACTTAATTTTATCGATAAAATAATCTAATATATCAAAATTCAAGTTTGTTGGTCCTTTATAAATTTAATAATCATGTTTATACATAAAATAATATAATTTTATAATATTTCAACTTGATAGCATTTCACAATGTGAATATGACATGGTGTGTAAAAATCATGCAATATCTAAGTAAATCCATTTGCATTTTTTTCTTTTTACTATTTCATTGTTTCGAACAATCAGCATGAATGTAGTGAAATTCACAAGTGAATTAATCTCATTCAAATGTGAATTCGAATAAATGTTGACATTCGGATGTGAAAGTAACTAAATTCTCATGTGAATCTAAGTAAATTCATTTGTTATTATTTACTAGTTCAAACTTTTAATCATTTATAAATGAATTTATGAGATTTATCAGTGAATTTTCTCAGGTCCACATTTAAGTATCATAAAGTTAAAATCACAATGTGAATGCTAGTAAATTAACTAAATATTACAATTCATATTCAAAATTATTCATACTGTGAATTTCAATGAGCTAAACTTTTTTATAACATTTCTTTTTGTAAAGTTATAATTGTATGTATTGATTGTAAATATGCTATGCTTACTAATATATGTTGACGAGAGTTGTGTTTTAAATATCTATATATGCAATGTTGATGATGACTTGAAAAAGAGTTTGATTATATGTGAAGTAGAATGTAGACCTAATAAAGGGATAGACTACGGAATTATTTTTGTATATGTAGTATATAATGATATGATGTGATATGTTTATGTAAAGTAGAGAATTGTTGTTAGAGGGCTTTGTGTGGGCAACGCCCGCCTTCGTTTTTGTGAGGTGGCATTACAAAAACGCTGTGACCGTGCCAAAACACCGCCCCATATTTCGTTTTCGTACTTTATCTTCGTTTTCGTCGCCCTCCGTTGCCTCCATAATGACGTGCAACACAATTTTCTACTCTCTTCACCTCTTTCTTCTCTCTACGCTGATGTGGCCCTTTGAACGGGGTTGCCCATACCGAGCAACCTTAGATATGTTTCAAGCTATATTAGGAGCTATTGCAGGAAAATGTTGAAGTTTTTATTTGGAGCCATTGCAAGTTTTATGTATTATATTAGTACGAAAGACTACAAGGTATGAGCTATTTAATAGTAAAAGACAAGGCGAGGTAAGTAACAATGTGATTTGATTTAAATCACAACTTTAGTTGGGACATATCTTTATAAGCAGATATGTCTATTATTATTGTCGATTATCATATTGTTACTCACTAGCTTTGAGCTTACTTTATGTGCTTTTAGATGTTATATGTTTTAGATATATGTTCCATTGCTAATTACCTCCTTTCGAGATTAAGTAGTTATGACGTCCACTGGGTTGTAAGTTGTATATTATTTTTGTGTAGTGTTGGTTACAATTGGTGGTTTTATTAATATTAGTTTGATGGATGATTTTGATTTGATATAGTTTATGGATATGACAGTAGTTGTGAAAAGACCATGCATAATATCAAAATTAGGACCATTTTATTTTAATTGGCATGTTACTTTTATGTTTTTTTTAAGTAACATAAAATGTGATATCATCAAAAGTCAAAACACATTTTATGTTTTTCTAAAAAAAATGAAAATTAAATCAGTTTTAACTAAACTAAACATGTTTTCCAAATTTTCTAAAGAAAACTTAAAGTGAAAACTCATTTCATTTTCTTAAAACTGAAAACAAAAAACGTAAAACAATTTTCGGTCATTAAACGGAGCCAAATAGTTTTTGTGGCATAATCTTTTTCTATTTGTTGTTAGAAGTAACATAATATTAATTGAAAAATATGAATACATGTTTGACGATGAACTTAAATTCCATCTTAGATATATGTTTAGAAATTGCATGTTAAATTTGTTATATGATATAACTTAGATTTAGATTAATATGTTTATAAATTTGTTATATGATATAACTTAGATTTAGATTAATATGTTTATTGATTATACGTTAAATGCAACATGGTTGATGAAACTGTGATATCATCTTAGAAATATGATTTGGAAACTACATGATTTGCTCTATGCCAACTTCCTTTAACTGTATAAATCAATATGATGTCAATTATTGGAGTGAAAGTTATATTAAGTAAGAATTCTTAAGGTTTGCTAAGGTTATATGTTTTTTTGTTGAAAAATGACACCATCTTGACGTTATTGTCAGATTTTGGTATATGTTTCTTTTCCAAAAACTGAAAGTTTGAATATTTGGTTGTTCTCTATTAATGGCGTGTTCGGCAAAACTAGTTGGTAGCGAGTAGCAGTTAGCGGATAGCGGTTAGCAGATAGCATATAGCGAATAGCGTTTGATTTTGGAACGTTTTGTTGAAAGCTTCTCCATGTAGCTTTTGATTTGGAGCGTTTTGTTTAGGCTAAAAAACTAAATGCTCATGTCGCCGAACGAAGCTTTTTCATTTTTACGAGTGTGTTTTTTAAAAGTTAGAAGCCAAAAACTCTCAAACGTTGCATGCCGAACACGCCCTAAAAAAACTAGAATATAAATTTTCGGTCTAATGAAATTAAAGAAATTGACCAACCGAGTTTTTAATACTCTATATTTTGTTATTTTGTATTTGTATGTAGCTTTGTTTTTTATTTTTTCTAAACAAAATTGGCATTAATGGGTTTTCTTTAAATTATTCTTTTACCCTTTTAAAGATTTTGTTATGTTTTCTTCGCTTGTCTAATTTAATGTAATTGTAAATATATTTGATTTCAATAATTATAAATATATCTGATTTCAAGAAATATGCAAACTTTATGCTTGTATGATTAACTTGGACGTCATGTGGTTTCTATTGAGAATTCATACATGTTAGTTGTTGCACTTTAGGTTATATGGAGTGTGTATGAGGTTTTTATGTATTAAAGATAAGTTATACGGAGTGTGTATGAGGTTTTTATTTATTAAAGATGGCTACATTAGCCATTTATCACATCCATTAGTTTGTTACAAGCCTTAGGAAATAGTAGGGAAGAAGTGAGGAAAGGAAAAGAAGAAAAAGGAAGATGAAGAAAAGAGATTGTAGAGGGGTGTGACTCTTGCTACTTAGAGCTCACAATTAAGCAAAATGGGGGTGGTGTTGGAATGATTCATACGTGTGACTTTGGCTTAGCTGGCATACCATGACCTAAGCCACAACTAGTCCCTTGAGCCTCAAACAATCTGGTATGGTCATCACGAGAGGTTTCGTGGTCTACGTGACCAATAACCACGAGTGTGAACACCATTCCAATGTGTTAGTGGTGGCTAGTGTTGAAACACTTTCGTAGCCATTTGTGGTGAGAAGCACAGACCACCACACTCAATCAACTTGTTTCTCTCTTTATTTCTCTCTATCCCTCTCTACCTTTCTCCATCTCTCTCTACATTTTAATATATATATATATATATATATATATATATATATATATATATATATATATATATATATATATATATATATATATAGGCTTAGGTTATTTTGTTTCTACTAACTATTGTGTGCCAGAATGCACAGATCTGGACCATCGAATGGAATAGAATCAAAGGTCATGATATGAGAGTCTATGATATTACAATAGAGTAACATGCACCATATAATCACACAATTTTCAGCATAAGGGTATTTTGGTCAATTTACCTACATTAAAAAATGAAATTTCCAGAATTTAAGGGATAATTAATTCCTTTATTTTTAAAAATCTGAATATTTTAAATTAATTCAAATTTAAAAATACGATTTTATTATGTCAGAATGACAGAATGCCATCATAAACTAGTAAATATATTTTCGGTTTTATTTTTGCAGAATACATTTCCAATGCAGTTATATTTGATAATTGACCTGATTTAAGAATAAGATATTATTCATATACATCCAACTTGGGTCTATGATTTTATTCTTAATATACATCCGAAATTAAATACATATTCTTACAGACTAATATCCTTATACATTTTAATATAGTTATACATATTCTAACAGAATATCATCGAAAATGAATAAAATTCTTAAACAATAACATTCTTGCATATACAATTATTGAACAAATACACTTGATCCTCTTCAATTGTCCATATAATCAACTTGATCTTCACATATATACTTGTTGTTGAACTCGATTCCAAATATTTCTCTTGTATGATCAGTATTGAATTTCTTCTCCATGCAATTCTGAAAGAATAAGATACATTACTTGTTAGTATTACCAGTTAAACAAATATACTTGTTGTTAACAAACATTCTCAAAGACATTCTAAACAGAATGCATTTATATAAATAAATTCTAACAGAATACATTACAGAATGCACTTAAATCATAGTCTTTTCTTCTATATGCATAAACATTCTAAAGCATGTATAAATGTATTCTGTCAGAATTACCAGCAACACATATTTTATGTAATATTTATATTCTCATAGAATGAAAGTTGTGAATTGCACCAAAACCCATAAGTAAAAATTGAAGAAAATGCAAAAACCAATGAGTAAATGGAGAAAAAATAACAAGTTTTAGACATGATAGCTCATACAAAATTCAATGCTTAGGTTGAATTGGAATTTAAGCATTGGAATCCAAGATTTCATTCTAACAAAATTGGAATTCGTGATTCCATTCTGGCAGAATTACCCTCATCATATTAGATACTAAGGCGTGCTACTGCTACTAATTGGAGATTATTCCGTTGGTGCTTGATATTCATGAGGAAGATAAGAGATAAATTTTTCACCAATGTCTTTTTCAAATATAAAATTCTACGAGATAGAATACAAACATGATAAAGTAATTGTTTTATATGTTATTTGAAACTATTCTATAATTCTATGTGCCTGAAGTCGGATGACTTCACCATCTGATTTTTTGATGTACTGGTAAAAATCAGGTTGAGCAAGTGAATCATTGACTGAAGACTTCACCATCTTTATATGATGGATCTCAAAAAATCAAGAATATAGTATCAAATGGTTAAATAAAATTAAGGAAAATCAAACACTTACATATAGTGTTAGAACAACTTCCATGACAAAGCCCCTGTATGCAGCTCCAATGGGTTCGCCGGTGGTTGAACAGATCGCAAGGAAGGGAGATCTAATCTCCGGCATGCTTCACTTGGTTCACTAAATCCGTCTCCGTCAGCCACCAATCGTGGAAAGGAAAGGAACGGAGGCAACAATGTTGCCGTCAAGTGGCAGCGAAGGCTGCTCCTTCTTCTATCCGACAACAATCACGCAGGGGGGGGGGGAATGACTTCGGTCCTCTGTTGATCGGAGAAGAAAGAAACACAAAAACAGTCAGAAAATGGCTGGTGAATCTTAATCGATCGCAAGGAAGGGCTGCAATCGGCGGTGGGAAGTCGCTGATTTTCTTCTCTTTAGTGGTGATGTTCAAGGCAGGAAACGAAGGTGAATGCTGCCGGCAATTGTGATGAACTGCCGATGGTATATAGGCTTAGGTTAAAACTGATTTTACTAAAGGGGTCGATGATATATAGGGTTTTAAAACTGATTTTACTAAATTAAAGGGATATTAAATGGTTTAAATATTTACTATAATTAGATATAACCAAGATTACTATCATACCCTTATATTAATTAATAATGATTTAATTTTTCTTAATTTCTGATTGGTTCATTTAGGCACACAATATTTGTTGGAAACATTTGAACTTATCACACACACACTCTCTCTCTCTCTCTCTCTCTCTCTCTCTATATATATATATATATATATATATATATATATACACACACACACTAGCCGTTTACCCGTGCCAAACGACGGGTGTGAATATCTTTTTCAGAAATTAATTTCTAGAGACGATTAGTTCTTTTGTGCAAATAGTTGTGTGTTTTACGTTGTTGACAGTGTAGAGATCTTCAAAACATGAAGGGCCACTAATATCCGATAAAAGTAGGCAAAGGTAGCCACTAATCGCTTCCCTCTTGTACCATAAAAATCAATCATATTGAACTCGACACAAATGACCAAAATATCATATCAGAAGCTCCCAAATGACACTACAACAACAAAATAGTTAAAGTTTTATGTTATTAATAAGGAAAAAAAGAATCTAAAATTAAAGTAACTTATTTTGTCTTGCATTATGACCATCATAGATGCATGATCAAGCTTATAATAAGGATAACACGATCCATGATTACGACTATGTTTGACTTCTTTCAAACATTAGGTGCCAAATTTTCAACTTACATTCATATACTAAATGCAAGATATAGCAACTTATTTTCCTTTATTAGCAAGAAATAGCAACACACTTTTATAAACAAATGCAAGTTATTATTTCTTGCAATTAAAAAAATGTAATGCACGATATAGCAACTTACATTCATTTATTAGCAAGAAATAGTAGCTTACTATAAATTCTTTTTACAAATAACCACACGTGATAGAGTCACATGCACACACTATCACATACATACAAAAACATGCAAACACTACATCTTGCATTGCGGTAGGTGTTACCTGAAAAAAATACCCTCATTGAGATTTTCTTAAAATTATAATGTGTTAATAAGCCAATTAAATTCTTGATGCTGCCAGGTTCAAAGTAATTTACTTGTGGTGCTATTTTGTTGTTGTCGAGTTCAAAGCAAAAAGCTTATTTCTGAAGTTTGGTTTAGTTTATCTTGGTAATCTTTTTTCCACCTTAAAAGTGTTGTTTTTGGTTTTCTAACAAATTTATTTTAATGTAGGATATAATGGCTAAGAGCAACAAGAAATGGAACATACAGACTCTTGATTGACAATTTTTTAGCATTGGTTTATAAACATTTCTCAAATATAAGGTTAATGAATTTTTATAATGGGATGGTGTGGTGTGTGCAGGTCAAAAAAGAAAAAAAAAGTCTTTGGATCTGATCCCGTCGTTGGTGAAACTGTTGATGGAAGGAAGGCTTAAGATGATGCTAGAAGATATTATAGTATACCTTATATATTTACAATCAATTTATCATGTTCCTTAGACTTTTCGTTGATCTGATATGTATAATTTAATTACAAATCAAAAACATTCATTGAGAATTAGATACATGAATTTGATTTAAGACTAACAATATAATACTAAGAAAACTACCATTTTAAGCGTGAAGTTAGCAACGTAAAACATTCATTAAAAATTAGACATGTGATTTTGTTTTCGTTTTTCTCATGTTGTCCAATTTTAAAACACAGTAAAACGAATTGCTGATGGAATGTGATTTAAGCATGACATGAACAAGTGTGGTTAATCAAAAAAATTTAAATCGTTAGTTTAATTTCATAAACAAATTTTTTTTTGCCTCCTACAAAAATGAGTGTTTATGATATCTATTTTGTAGAATTGTTAATTCATAAATTTATTTGGTACTTAGTACATACTATCTTTTACAATCTTTTACATGTATTTTTTTTCGAAAGTCTAATACTTTTTTATTAAATTGCATCTGAATCTTATTCATCGTTTTGTCGTTTTCGAGGTCTATACATCAATCATGATTGACGGTGGAAGATGAAAATTAAGTAACAAGTATCCCAACCCTTTAACAACATACCATTACCTAAACATATTTAAGTGAACATCAAATCAATTTTTGAATCTGGTGTGACTTGGTCAAATCTAATCAGATTTAGCAAGATTATAGTCTAGATAATGAAAAATGAATAAGTGAAACATTTTACTAATGAACCAGTTAAAAACTAGATGAACTATTGAAATTTTCATACAAAATGACATAATTACCATTTCTAGAAACTAAAATAATCATTTCAATATACATATGAGACGTCTCACCTACAACCACACCACTAACAACTATGTCAGTAATGTTGGGTATATCCTAACCCAAATACAAAACTATAAATTAAACTATTTTCAAAATGTCATAAAGTTATTAACTTACATTAACGATATTTAACTATAAGTTGACACCCACCACTATAGTGGTTAGTGGTGGATATTGTGGATGACCTAATATCAATTGTCTAAATAACGTGAGGTGTGGACTTAACGGCAGTGTCAAAGTTAAATCATGGCGAGTCATGACGTTTTTCAAGGCGTGACTATTTTATATACATTCAAAAAGATAAAGCATATAATTACTGAATTTTATAAAATATATTAAGTTTTTAAAAGTGTTATGTTAATATTTAATATTAAAAAGTTAACAAAAATTCAATTATTTTAATAACGATCAGAAAAAACCATTAAAAAAAACTCACGCCTTGAAAAAAACATGCGCCATAACGCGATAAGACGTGCCTTGACACGTTATTTGAGCGTCACGCTTAACAAACCCGTCTTGAACGTTTTCCTAACGGCTATCCCACGTCTCGCGCCATGACACACCTTGAGGTGCGTCATGGCGTGCTTTTTAGAACCATGCCTTATATGTTTGGTTTGTTTATTAAAATGTATTAGAATTATCATTATATATTTTTTTTTGAAAAAGTGAGATATTTTCGCATTAAACTTTCACACATACACACGTTACTATTTAATTTTTGAGTTTGTTTATGTTTCCTATTTGTGTAACATTGCAAGCCAAACATTAGGAAAATATTAGGAAAATGTATGTTTGATATATTATAGTTTGACATTTAGCGAACAATGTACTTACTAAAGATGAATAATCTTTTGTGTTTACCAAAATTAGATTAACAAATGTAAAAATGATTATTTGATTGAGACGATGCATCAATTAAATTTTGTTGATAAAATCTTTTACCAGTATATTTAGTGAATATACTACGATTATCAATATTTATATTCTCAAATTGTGTTTAGTGAATATGTGAATTTTTTATTATTCAAATAATTTTATAAGATAATTGTTACGCAGTTGCTCGTATCAACTCTTGTAGATGTGCTTTGAACACGGTATTTGAAAGGTGATTTGCAGTTTATATTTTAAAAATAATAAAACTTACGATCTATAGTTTTATGTGTTCGGATTTTTTTTATTAATATGGCCATGTGCATATAGTCTAAGATGGAATTTGTATCTATTTATTTGCATTTATTCCAATCATTTTTAGTCTTGTGATAGTCATAGAATTTATGTGACAAATTTTTTGGTGGTGGGATTCCGTCCCTGCAATTCTTTCTAACTTATATGTCACCTAAACTTATCAGCTTTTATTTATTCTCCTACTTCTATCATTTCTACTCACAACATATATAAATTCATCTCTTCCATTTCACATAATTTGGTACAACTTATTATACATATGGTACAAATGACAGATGAGAATGGAGATTAGGATAGCGGGTTCATGAACCCATTCAATTTGGTACCACAAAGGGAGGAATCATGTTTACGGAGGTACCGGTTGTACCTTATATTTGCAAAATGTGTACTTATGGTTTTGAAATATTTGCAGAAATTCCAACTTTGACTCAATATATGTGATTAGTATTTGTCATTACTTGTGACTAGTTTTTGACCACCTTTTTGATGATTCTAATGTCAAATTTTTTCATAATTTTATATTATGTCTAGATTATTTGAAAAATAAACATTACTTGTTGTAATTTGCAATTTTTGTTTTATGTGCTCATATTTGAGAATTCTTTCGCTTGGCATTAGAAATTATTTAAACTTTCATGGGGAAATTATTTATCTAGATATTTTAATATTTGAGTACTTTTTTTTTTTTTTTTTTTTTTGTTTTGTTGTAACTTGCAAAACTTGAGAGTTGATAAAAATTGTTATCTTGCTCTTATATAATTCAATTACGAGATTATTTTATTTAACACTTATGTGTTATCTATTATTTGCTTTATCTGGAGTAAACTTATTATTTTTTAGAGACTTTTTGTTTTTATATTGGGTTTTTTTTCATTTTTTTTATCCAACAAATACAAATATATAATCTACTTCTATTTATGCAGGTAAAGTAGTTTAGGGCAAATTTCACAAAAATTGCTAAGTTTTCACAAAAAATCGATTTTGACATTGTATTTTTCTTTTGTTTTGAATTGGACACTTCTTTTACCGGATTGTTATAATTTTGACTACTAAACCGGTCAATCCAGTTACCATTTGATGTGGCATGCTGATGTGGTGATATCATATTTTGGGTGTCAAAATAAAAAAAAAAAAAATCTAAAATGTAGTGACTTTTGTGATAGTACAACATAATTTATAATAGGGTAAATTACACGGATGGTCCCTGTGGTTTAGGGTAATCTGCGTGTTTGGTCCCTAACAACTTTTTTTAACTCGGACCGTCCCTACTTTATATTTTTGTTGCACGCTTAGTCCCTATTTGACCTAAAAAGACTATTTTGGCCTTAATGACTATTTTTATTTTGTTAGTTCTTTTTATATTATTCCAGTTATTATTAAAAAATTAAATTATTAATATATTGCTGGAAAAATGATCGATTCCAGCTTAATCCTTTACAGTTCTTACCACCACCTCCAGTCACCGGCACCAAATCCAGTCATCATCTCCGGCCAAAGATCCATACCACATAAATTACCCAAAAATCAACATAAAGCCATCTAACGTTCAACACTAAATCTGAATATACATCTTAAACCAAACCTGTAACTCAAATTCAACACCAAAATAAAACCAGAAAATGATGATGAACTCTAGAAGAAAACAGAATTCAGGTGAATCCCCCTACCCTTTTGTCGATAGCAGAAGAACACCTTTTGATGCCTTCACCGCTTAACGCCTATCCAATCGATGATGAATCCTAGAAATAACAGTGGTCTCGAAAATCAGTGAAAATAAAGAAGACCGATGATGGGAAATCGATGTTTGAAACCCAAAAATCCAGTCTAGAGACCGACAATATCAATGATAAACCAAATCGTTTTTTGTTCCATGTGAGAGAACGGGGAATTCAGTGGGTTCGAAACTGAATAAAGGGGGGAACAAATAAAGACCCTATCGATCTTCAGAAACCCTAGAATCCATCTTCACTGTTGCCAAAGTGTTTTCCCACGAACAGGAACAAAAACTGGTGGTTCAAAAACCCTAGTTCCCATCGTCGGCTGCCATGGTTGAGCTTTCTACAATTTTTGACATATAAGAACGAGAAAACGAGGTGTGAAAACCCTAGATCCCTTACCAGGTTGTGCGATTTATAGTTTATGGTTGCCAAAGAAACACCGACTTTCGACGTAGGTTCTTTTTTTATTTAATATTGCATCTGATTGGTGGTGGTGGCTCGCCGGAGAATATAGAAGTGGTGGTGTTGCTGGTTCGTTTGAGAATGACAGGAAAACGAGGGAGGTGGAGGGTGGGGTTTTATAGGAGGGGATGAGGAAATGGGCCCACATATCTAATTAATATTTTTTTCATATATAATTAATATTTTTTTAATAACTAATAATTTAAAAAATGGTAAAAGAAATCAGTAAGGGTAAATTAGTCTTTTTAGAACGGACAGGGACCAAGCGTGCAACAAAAATATAAAGTAGGGACCGTCCGAGTTAAAAAAAGTTGTTAGAGACCAAACACGCAGATTACCCTCAACCACGGTGACCATCCGTGTAATTTACCCTTTATATTAATACAATGAAGTTTACATATACATTTTCATATACTGTTGATAGCTTCATTTTATTTACTTCTTTTTATAGTTTATTTTAGCATATTTCATTCACAATGTAGATAATTTCCATGCATATTTTCCTTTTTGTTATTTTATGACCACTTTCGGGTACTTTCGAGTTTCGTGAGCTTAATTGCAGATTTTAAGGAGACTAGCGGAGCGGGAATGTGCGGGATCTTTTGGAAGTGATTGGACTTGGAGGACAACGAGGATTTTGGGCTTGATGGCTATGGAGGTGATGCATGGAGTGGGATTGTCAATTATTTGAAGGGTTGGAAGAATTAAACTTTAAATCTGCGAGATGCGGGGGATTTTCAAGTATGCGTGGATCGATGATCGGGAGTTTGTGGAAGCCTCGAGTGATTTGGAGAGGCTAATTGAGCTTAAAATGAAGAAATATTGCATAAAAATGGGCTAGAAGCTGATTGGCTCGAATTGGGCCAATGGACTAGCTGTGGGGGCCCAAAACATGAAGGAGCCCAAAAACCCGTCAAAGTCACGCGGCCTGCGTGGATTCCTGAAAGGGGCAATTTCGGGATTTTACCTAGAGCTCTATACTGGGAAGGTTGGTGTGCCTCTTCAGCCTTATCTTTTACATCCGATTTGGAGGCATTCTCTCTGGAGTTTGGGAGCATTTTGAAGGCCAAGAACCCTCAAGAACTTCACCATTTCATCTCTTAATTCTTGCTAAATGTTTGGTACAATCTTCACTAACTTTGTTTTCTTGAGTTTAGCCATGCTTGGCTAAACAAATCTTGGTTGCCTACTGTTGAATCCTTTGAACTTTTGTTGAATATTGAAGAATCCATGAATTTGTGTTTGAACCTTTATCAAAATGTTTTGTGTTTTTAACATCTTATAATTTCTTGTATGTTTTTACTCATGAGTTTAAATGTGTTTGTGGTGATTAGTTGGCTAATTTATTGATTAAGTAAAGGATCTTCAAATTAGCAAGCAACAAGTGATTCTTGTGTTAGTTTTACTTCACACAATCATAAAAACATTTTCTCCAACATGGTAGTGGAAGCTTTTGACTCCTCTTGGATTTGGTGACTTTTTGGTTCTTAATGCTAGTTGACTTTCACTAATTACATGCTTAATGGAATTAGAGACTTTGACTAAGGAAATTGTTATGAGCTTCTCTAACCATTTCAACAATTAGTAAAAGTCTAGGTAATCTCAAGCTCCTTGGATTACTATAGCCAAATTAAGGGTTTAAATCAAGTATTGCACCATTGGATTCTAATGATATGTTCATCAAAAGTCAAAGTGAGGAAACCTTAAGTCAACCATCTTTCCCTTATTGATTTTACACCAAACTCTTATTTTTGTTGAAATTGTCTATTTAAATCTTAGTTTAATTCTAGTTTATTTCAAGTATCTCAAAAGACCCCCCCCCCCCCCAATTTTCATGTATTGTTATTTTACAAGTATTTTTACAAAGAGATTTCTCATAGAGTTATAAAATTGAACCAATCTCCGTGGATTCGATCCTTTACCACTATACACTATTTTAGGGTGTTATATTTAGGGTTATTAATTTTGTTGGCCTCGACAACCACCAAATTTTGGCGCCGTTGCCGGGTATTGGTTTATTTTTAATCAATTTGTTTCTCTATGCCCAGATCTCAACGTACAGGTGACTTGATTTACAACCCAGAAATTGAAAAAGAAGCAAGGCGTTTGGCGAAGGAAAAGCGAATTGAACGTGGTCAAACTTCTAATCCTCACGGGGATCCGGAGGTTGAACCCGCTTCATCAAGTGATACGGAACCCGATTCTAGTCCCGACCCTCGCCAAGAAATTCCCGAAACACCACCTCTACAACAAAATCCACCCATTATTGAACCGATTGGAATGGCGGACGGAGGAGAAGTTCCCGAAAGAACTTTGAGGCAAATGATGGAAACCGATGTTACATAAACTCCAACCGGCATCAATTACCCGGTTTTGGAAGGAGGTTCGGAATTGAAGTCAAGTTTAGTCCATCACCTCCCGACTTTCCATGGATTGGAGAACGAAGACCCGCATAAGCACTTGAAGATGTTCCACATTATTTGCACTAGTATGAAGCCACAAGGGTCAACCGATGACCAAATCAAGCTAAGGGCATTCCCCTTTTCATTGGCCGATAGAGCAAAAGATTGGTTATTCTATCTTCCCCCGGGGTCAATCAACTCATGGACCGACATGGCAAGAGCTTTTCTTGATAAGTTCTATCCCGCTTCAAGAGTCTCAAGTCTTAGAAATGAGATTTGTGGAATCCGCCAAGGTCAAAATGAGACTTTTCATGATTATTGGGAGAGGTTCAACAATTTGTGCTATAGTTGCCCACAACACCAAATTCCGGAACAACTCCTCATTCAACACTTCTATGAGGGATTGTTACCGATGGAGAGAAGACTAGTTGATGCCTCAAGTTGTGGTGATGTCTTTAGCAAAACTCCACAACAAACAAGACAACTTTTCAACACCATAGCCGCGAATTCTCAACATTTTGGCCCGTGCCAAGATATGAAGAGAGAGACACAACATAAAGTCAATGAAGTGGGATCATCAAATCTCGAGTCTCAAATCAAAGATTTAACCTCCGTTGTCCAAAAGCTAGCCATGGGACAAACTCCACAAGTGATGGTTTGTGGGATATGTGAAACAATGGGACATCCTACGGATATGTGTCCCATTCTTCAAGAGGATGCAGAACATGTAAATGCCACGGGAGAGTTTCAAAATTATCACAACAAGCCATCCGGTTACCAAAATGCTTACAATTCAAGTTGGAAGCCAAATCCCAACATGAGCTACAACCCAAGACCATTGCCTCAAAATGCATTGGTTAGACCTTCCTATCCACCACCACAACCTCACTACCAACATCCACAACCACACTATCAATCCAAACCACACCCTCCACATCACCAACAACCTCCTCAATCCCAACCAAGTAGCTCCGGAATGTCTCTTGAAGACATTGTCAAATCCTTAGCCACTAGTACCCAACAATTCCAAAAAGAGACAAGAACTAGTATCTCCAACCTTGAAGCACAAATGGGAGATATAGTTACATCCATAAGCAAGTTGGAGTCCCGTGGGAAATTGCCTTCTCAAACCGAAAAGAACCCAAATGTCAATGTAGTGACCTTGAGAAGTGGCAAACAAGCCGAAGAGAGTAGTTCAAAGAAGAAGCCAAGAGATGAAGAGGAAGAAATAGAAGTTATTCCCGTTGAAGAACCTATAGTCAAGAACGATGCACAAGCTGGAGTTCCAAAGAAGACTACCCCTCTAATAACACCCATAGCCACTCAACCGCCATTCCCCTCCTGACCTGCGACTTCGAAAAAGAACATGGAGGAGAAAGAGATTTTGGACACCTTTCGAAAGGTGGAAGTAAACATCCCTCTACTTGATGCAATCAAGCAAATCCCGAGATATGAAAAGTTTTTGAAAGAACTTTGTACCAACAAGAGGAAGTTGAAGGGAAATGAGAAAATTTTGATAAAGGAAAACCCATCCGCGGTTTTACAAAGGAAACTTCCACCCAAATGCAAAGATCCGAGAATGTTTACGGTTCCTTGCAAGATTGGAGATGTCACTTTTAGTAGTGATATGCTTGATCTTGGTGCCTCTATCAATGTCATGCCCTATTCGGTGCATGAAGCATTGAATGTCGGACCCTTAAGTGAAACCGGTGTCATAATATCTCTTGCGGATAAATCAAGTGTCTTTCCTAGAGGTGTTTTGGAAGATGTCCTAGTGCAAGTGAACCAATTGGTCTTCCCGGCGGATTTCTATGTGATTGATCTAGATGAGCAAGTGTCCTCCAAATCGGCTCTAATCTTGCTTGGGAGACCGTTTTTGAAGACGGCTAGGACGAAGATCGATGTGTATGCGGGAAGTTTGACAATGGAGTTTGATGGTGAAACAATAAGTTTTAATATTTATGATGCCATGAGATATCCTAGTGATATTTCATCTTTGTACTTTGTTGATGTTGTTGAGCCAATTACTCAAGAATTGTTTGAGTTATCTAACGGTGATATGTTGGAGATGATCTTAAGCAAAGGATTTGATTGTGGGAAGCTAGCCGAGCAATTAAAGCTTTATTCTTTGGATCCGGAGGTTGAGAAGTTGGTCAATAATTTAGAGGTGAAGAAATCCACAAGATTTGATGTCAAGAAAATTGAGTTGACCCCAACCCATACGAAGTTGTCTCCATCCCTTGTTCAACCACCCGAATTGGAATTAAAGGTCCTACCTCAACATTTGAAGTATGCTTACTTGGGCAAGAATGAGACTCTTTCGGTTATCATTTCGACTCATCTAACCGAATTTCAGGAAGAGCAACTCCTCAAGGTGTTGAAGGAACACAAGGAAGCCATGGGTTGCACGATTGCGGATATCAAGGGATTGAGCCCCTCCACTTGTATGCACAAGATCTTGATGGAGGATGAATGCAAGCCGAGTCGGGATGCGCAAAGAAGATTGAACCCGCCTAGGATGGAAGTTGAATATTGAAGAATCCATGAATTTGTGTTTGAACCTTTATGAAAATGTTTTGTGTTTTTAACATCTTATAATTTCTTGTATGTTTTTACTCATGAGTTTAAATGTGTTTGTGGTGATTAGTTGGCTAATTTATTGATTAAGTAAAGGATCTTCAAATTAGCAAGCAACAAGTGATTCTTGTGTTAGTTTTACTTCACACAATCATAAAAACATTTTCTCCAACATGGTAGTGGAAGCTTTTGACTCCTCTTGGATTTGGTGACTTTTTGGTTCTTAATGCTAGTTGACTTTCACTAATTACATGCTTAATGGAATTAGAGACTTTGACTAAGGAAATTGTTATGAGCTTCTCTAACCATTTCAACAATTAGTAAAAGTCTAGGTAATCTCAAGCTCCTTGGATTACTATAGCCAAATTAAGGGTTTAAATTAAGTATTGCACCATTGGATTCTAATGATATGTTCATCAAAAGTCAAAGTGAGGAAACCTTAAGTCAACCATCTTTCCCTTATTGATTTTACACCAAACTCTTATTTTTGTTGAAATTGTCTATTTTAATCTTAGTTTAATTCTAGTTTATTTCAAGTATCTCAAAAGACCACCCCCCCCCCCCCCCCCAATTTTCATTTATTGTTATTTTACAAGTATTTTTACAAAGAAATTTCTCATAGAGTTATAAAATTGAACCAATCTCCGTGGATTCGATCCTTTACCACTATACACTATTTTAGGGTGTTATATTTAGGGTTATTAATTTTGTTGGCCTCGACAACCACCAACTGTACAACCTAATTTATAATAAAAAACAGTTAAATTTATATATACATTTTTTTATAACGAAGAGTGGACCAAGTAAATAGTTTTAACATCTAGTTTTCTTTATAAAAATGTTTTTGGAGATATGTAATCCATATATTCGTTTCGCTTAATAATTAAAGAAAAATGAATCTATTTAAATGTCAAATGATTATTCTTTATTTTTGTAATATATTATAACTATAAGCATTAAAATTAGAAAAAATAAAAGTATTTAAAGAATAAAGCGCATTGAGGTGAAATGCCTAAACATATGCCATCAATGTTCGGTTGATTCCATCTCATTTGTTTGGCTTAGAACTATTACTAGAATCTAATCCATTGAGAAACCCTATTTCATAAAGTTAAGTAGTATATCCACATTAATCTTCAAAGTTAAATGAAAAAAATGGATCAAGGAGTTTTACTCAAGATGTTTGACCTAGAAAACTATCCAGTCAAACTAAACTTATTATACATATAGCTAAAATAATTAAATATCATGAAACGTATAACACTTATCGCTACTAAAGTTATTTCAAATGGATGGATCGAAATTATAACATTTAAAAACCAAATAACTTAAGATAGTTTATTTTGATACATATAAAGTACATTGGAAAATTTTCTATCTACCACAAGTAGGTAGGTCATCCAAATGTTTTGTACTTTTATACAAGCCAAAAATATGTAGTAATTTACTTAAATCTAATAAAATAATTAACTAATTATAGATGTAAACAATTATAGAAAAAACAAACTATTCACAATATTCTTCTTTCAATATGTTTATTATATCTCAATAAGTAATATTAATCGTCTACAATATTTATGGATGTACAATACATTATGAATAACTTTGAAGAATACCATATGAACAATAAAAAATATTTGTAAACATAAAGTATAGTTTTTGCTTATACAAATTGGTATATTCCAAAATCGCATCTATCATTCCATCATTCAATATAAATACATGCATCCTAAAATTAGAGTTTTGTGTATGTAATACAAAAAAAAACCCTAAAAATCATAAAAATGCATAAAAAAAAATACTTAGAGATCACAAATATTTTTTTTGACTTTTTTTACCAAAAAATCGCTGGTATTTTTACAAATACGCTGAAAAAAAAATCGTTTTTTTTTTTGTTTTTTTTTCAAAAAAAATTTCAGCGAATTTAATGAAAAAGTAGCGATTTTTGTATATATAAAGTCAAAAAAAAATTTGTGATCTCTAAGTATTTTTTTATGATTTTTAAGGTTTTTTGTTTTCCATAGAACCTAAACTTATATATATATATATATATATATATATATATATATATATATATGTGTGTGTGTGTGTGTTTAGATTTAAATTATAAAGGTTTATGTTTTGTAAGAGCAGTGAAAGTTTTTGGGAATTTGACAATGGAAAGGAACATAGAAAAGGAAAATGATGTTGAGCTCATCCTCCCTAATAAATCAATTTTTTTTGTCACATGGCCTCTTCTCATTTATTTAGACACATGACATTTTATAGAGTTTTTGAATTGTCTATTTTCCATTTGTCATTTTATTGTATTTTTCAATTTATCAAATTAAAATTTCACATTTAATATGTAAGGTAGTATATATGTAAGGTATTTATTAGAAGATGTTTATATATGTAATGTATTAAATGTATTAAAGCCTCATTAATTTTAATAATTCAAAAGTTTTCTCATTTTTCTTATAAATTCAAACTTCTCAAATTGTTAAAATTTTATATATTTTTATTAAATAAACTCATATAATACATGGGGTTCACACCTAATATTATATATATATATATATATATATATATATATACATATATATATTTACTAGTTTATAACCCGTGGGAACCACGGGTTATAAAATTAATTAAACTTTCATAATAAAAATTTATAATTATTAATAAATTATTTTAAATAAAACATTTTAAATAAATTATTAATTAAGAGATATATCAAAAATTTAAAGTTATTATAACTTCAAATTTAACATATAATTAGAAAATGTAAATTTGAATTTTGAAATGAGTTGCCTAATATATATCTACATGACACATGACATAATATTCATGAGGAGGTGTATTAAAGTGAAACTTGGCAAAAAGATATTAAAACTATTCATTTATTAATATATATATATATATATATATATATATATATATATATATATATATATATATGTGGAAAATATGGAAAGAGTTCCACGGATATCAACCACCTCATAGGGCATTTGTTCATAATTTTTGCCTTTTAATCACAATTTTTCATTTTTGTCTTGTCTTTATTTAGCATTTTATTCGTAATTTATCATTTTTGTGTTAATTAGGTATATGCTAGATCGATCTTGATATATTATTCTTCCGATTTTTTTATGTATGTGTGCGTACATATATAATACGATTTACTTTCCAAGCATGTGTATTAAAAAAATCTGTCTAGACCAATATATAAATTTGTATTTTTCAGTACCTACTTCTAAGAAATTATATCGCCATCTATAATTTTAATTTATCATCATAAGTATGAAAATTTATTCTCTACTTTTCAAACAAAGTTATTGTGGTAAAATAAAATAAATAAATAAATATATCACAAATATAAAGACATTATATTTATGCGAAACAATTTGGAATACATATTCGTATACAATAAAGAAAATAACATTTAAAGCAACTGCAATTTGCCCAACAAGAACTACCCCACATTCTCATCAGAAAACCACCTCTAGTTATAATTGAATGGCCACGAATTCTTTAATTAGCAGAAAACAAAATCCTTTTTGCTATCCCTTGTTCCTAGTGATATTTTTAGAAAATGTGTTAAATAAAATATCAGTCATTTTATTAAACTAGTATGAAACGAATTATTAAATGTTATATAAGAAGACCAAAGAAAAACGTGACATCAATTATATCACAATCGATAACAAACGGATCATAGATTTTTCAACGATGTTGTTGTCATTGCAAACTACATTTGTCAAAAAAAAAAAAAAAAAAACTTTTTGATTTGCAAGTAGTCGATACACACAAGACAATGGTTAACTTGTGTGGGGTCCATCTCGAGTTGACAACGTCAAGTGTGATTATCTTGTTTCATCTTTGAATTTTATATTTTATTAATAATGAATAATTGTATCATTGTATTTGTATGCATATACTATGTGGGTTTTGTGGTTTTCTTGTATTTTAGATAAAAGAGTTGAAATGTCTTGTGCGTTAGAAAGTTAAGGTTTAAAATTATTTGTTTTAGGAAACGTTTTTAAATAAATGCTAACATGCGTAGTCGGTTTATAACTAAATAGAAAATTTAATCATGAAATATTATTTAAGTTTTCGTGCCTCTTATTTAGTACTGTTTTTAATTAAAGTATCTTCTATATGAGTGTTTTTATAGCTAATTAGTATTTGATTTTTTTATTGACCATATAATGTTCTAGGAGCACATAATTTTTTTTAATTTACTAGTCAACATATAGTGAATATAGTGAATGATCATTATATATATATATATATATATATATATATATATATATATATATATATATATATATATATATATATATAGAGGAAGGTTCAATTGAGAAAAAAAAAGGTTGAGAATGGGGGAATCATTCTCAGCCACACATTTATTTTGACGCAAAACACTTAGGTGTACCGTCGGAAACGGATAACGGATAAACATGTGTTTTCCAACCAAACATGTTTTCTTAAACTATGCTAATCATTACCTTAATATACACAAAAACATATTTTTTTTTTCGTTTTTTTATTTTTAGAAAGCCATTATTATCGAAAAATTATTTTAAATATATCAAAATTCATAATTTTTTATTCTCTATAAATAGACATCCATATTGATATACTTTTAAGATAAAATAAATTTTTTTTTTTAGAGTTTCAGCTCTCGTTATTCATAAGTGAATAAAAAAATCTATCAGATTTTTATTACAATATATTCGTTATTCACTTATGAATAAAACGTATGCGTAACTTTTTTTATAGTTTAAGTATCGTTCATATATGAATATGAAACGCAATAAAGTTTTCTTACTTAAAATATATTTTTTACATCATCTTTCATCATATATTATAGACAAAATTACAAAAATGGTCCCTATGGTTTGCCAAAAGTCACAAAGTCAGTCCATGCTAATTTTTTTTGATGTAAATGGTCCTTGTGGTTTGCAAAACTTGCACAGATGACCCTTTTTACTAACGCCGTTAGTATTCAGCCGTTAGGGGCTGAATCTGTAAGGGTATTTTCGTCTTTTCAAGTATAAAGGGACTGAATTCGTGACATTTGGTAAACCACAGGGACCATTTTTGTAATTCATCTAAAAATAATTGAAATGAGGGGAGGAGGATTCGAACTTGGGACCTCCACCCCTTCTCCCAAATCAACCTAAACCTTATACCACTAAGTTGCATCCAAACTTGATTTATAGTTCCGAAAAATAAATTATATTATGTAAAATATCAAAAAAAAGATAAATAAAAAAATAAATTACAATTTTTTTACATAATTGTTTTTTAATAAAACAAATTGTACTTTTACGTATTGAAGAAAAAATGAATTTTTACAGCTAGTCTATATGTTTTTTTACGTATTTATTTTACGTAAAATAATTCTTTTTTATGTATTTAAAAAATACATTTTTGTATAATACGTTATTATGTTGTTATAATCTTATAATATACTTTTACGTTATGTTAACGTCTTTAATTGGTTTAAAGCAGATCTACAAGTATTTTTTTACGTAAAAACATTAAGAACATAAAAACATAACGTAAAAAAATACTTGAATATTCGCTTTAAATCAACTAAAGCTGTTAAGATAACGTAAAACTATATTTTAGGATTTTAACAACGTAATAACGTATTATACGAAAATATATTTTTTAAATACATAAAAAACATACTTCACATAAAATAAATATACAAAAAAAATTATGCTTTTTTTAGGATTACGTTTTTGTATAATATGTTATTACGTTTTTTTATGTATTTAAAAATATATTTTCAGATTATAACAATGTAATAACATTTTGGGAACGTATTTTTTAAATATATAAAAAAACATATTTTCCATAAAATAAATACCTAAAAAAATTGTTTTTCTATGTGAAAGAAAAAAAAATTATTTTTTATATGAAAACGCTAAAAATATGTTTTAGGATCATAGAAATGTAATAACATATTATGTGAAATCGTATTTTTTTAAATAAATTAAAAAATATATTTTACGTAAAACAAATACTTAAAAAAATTGTTTCTAAAAAATGTTTTTTTTACAATACACAAAAACTATATTTTGTTTTATTAATTTTTTTTTTGTAAAAATATGTTTTTTTATTTATTATTGTTAATGTAATTACGATTTTACGTAATATAAGTTAGTTTTGAAATTATAAACCAAATTAGGATTCAGCTTAGTGGCATAAGGCTTAGGTTTATTTGGAACAAACGGTGGAGGTCTCAAGTTCGAGTCCTCCTCCTGTCATTTCTTAGCATTTTCATTATTTTAAGACGAAGTACAAAAATGACCCCTGTCGTTTACCAAATGTCACAAATTCTGTCCCTTTATATTTGAAAAGACTAAAATACCCTTACAGATTCAACCCCTAACGGTTGAATACTAACGGCGTTAGTAAAAAGGGCCATTTGTGCAAGTTTTACAAACCATAAGAACCATTTACATCAAAAAAAATTAGCAGGGACTGACTTTGTGACTTTTGGCAAACCACAGAGACCATTTTTGTTTTATATATGAATAAAACGTGTATTAGTTGTCGTCATATTTTATATTCATATATGAATAAAACATTTATCAGATTTTTGTTACAGTTAATTTGTTATTCATATATGAATAAGTAGTATATAGATGATACTTAAACTGTAAAAAAAATTAATTATATATTTTTATTCATAAGTGAATAACGAATGTACTGTAGCAAAAATCTGATGCATTTTTATTCATTTATGAATAACGATAGCTGAAAATATAAAAAAAAATTTATTTTATCTTAAAAGTATATCAATATTGATGTCTATTTGTAGAGAATAAAAAATCATGAATTTTGGTATATTTAAAATCATTTTTCAATATAAATAGCTTTTTAAAAATTAAAAAAACAAAAAAAAAAAACTATGTTATTGTATATATTAAGGTAATGATTAGCATAGTTTAAGGAAACATGTTTTGTTGGAAACACATGTGTATTCCTTATCCATTTCTACTGGTACAACAAAGGCTTTTGCGGCAAAAATAAATGAGTGGCTGAGAACGATCCCCCATTCTCAACCTTTTTTATTTTCTCAATTGAACTTACCTGTCTCTCTCTCTCTCTCTCTATATATATATATATATATATATATATATATATATATATATATATATATATATATATATATATATATATATAGGGAAGAGTTCTTTGGAAAACAAAAAAACCCTAAAAAAATCATAAAAATGCATAAAAAAAATACCTAGACATTACAAAACTTTTTTTTGAATTTTTTTATCAAAAAATCGCAGCATTTTTGACAATTTCGCTGGAAAAAAAATCAATTTTTTTTTTGTAAAAAATTTCAAAAAAAAATTTTGTGATCTCTAAGTATTTTTTTTATGCATTTTTATGATTTTTAGGGTTTTTTGTTTTCCATAGAACCTAAACCTATATATATATATATATATATATATATATATATATATATATATATATATATATATATATATATATATATATATAGGTTTAAGTTCTATGGAAAACAAAAAATCCTAAAAAAAACCCTAAAAATCATAAAAATACATAAAAAAAAATACTTAGAGATCACAAAACTTTTTTTTGAATTTTGTTTTATAAAAAATCGCAGCTTTTTATTAAAATTCGTTGAAAACAAAATAAAAAATCAATTTTTTTTTAATAAAAAAAAGTTTTTTTTTCAAATTTTTTTCAGCTAATTTCGTTAAAAACCTGCGATTTTTTCATAAAAAATGTCAAAAAAAAGTTTTGTGATCTCTAAGTATTTTTTTTTATGCATTTTTATGATTTTGGGGTTTTTTTTAGGATTTTTTTGTTTTCCAAATAACTCTTCCCTATATATATATATATATATATATATATATATATATATATATATATATATATATACACACACACACACACGCGCACGCTTCATCCTTCAATCAAATTTCTTTTTTCTTCTTTAATATAATTTAGTTATAAATATTTGTCAATTCTTTACTAATTAATTACTTCTATTAAATAATAATGACATTTTATGAATTTTTATAACGACCATATAACACTTTCAATAATTTTTTTATAATTATGATATTTTTTTCGTATTTTATGTATATAAAATAAAGATCCGACATAATTATTTTTACACTTTTGTTTGTTTTTGGTATTTTAAATATGTTGTGTGTAGAAATTACTAATTAAATATAAATAAGTTTATTAAAATATTTTTGATAGTTTATGATATATTATGTAATTTAAAATGAAATAAAAAAACTATAAGAAAATTTTAAAAATAAAAGATGGTCGGTCACACAAATAGAAATAGAAATTAATAAATTAATAATAATCTTAAATCATAATATAAATAGAGTATATATAAATAAAATTTAATGAAAATATAATTTTTATAAAGTAATTTATCTTTAAGAAAATAAAGTTTTAAGTTTTGACTAAATTAGAAAAAGGACAAACGGTTGATGCGTGGACCAAACGACTTTGGGCGTGTCCTGTACTGGCGTTGACGAAATTTCATCAACAAATTCCGCGTTGGACCTACATTTATCGATTAAATTGAAATTAATGTTATTATAACGAAATAGAATTCATATGCACCATAACAAGAAATTATGCATTAAAATATTTAAACACTTACACTTATTTTTATGACAAAATTGCAAAAATGGTCCCGTGGTATGTCAAACCTAGCAAGTTTAGTCCAAACAAGTTTGGACTCACAAGAATGGTCCAAAAGTTTCATTTTGTTGCGAGTTTAGTCCAAAATTTTCAAAACTTTTTATAAAGACATATTTGCCCTTGGTATTTTTTTTTTATTTTTTATTACAAAAAACAAAAAATAAAAAGAAAAAAAATATATCTCACTCCACCCTCTCTCTCGCTCTCTCTCTCGTTTGGACGCAAAGAGTAAAAAGAGTAACCCTCTTCATCTTCTCCGATCATCCTCCCAAAAACCCTAAAATCCATAATCAAACCCACATGGTGGCTAATAGATACAATGAAATCAACTTATGTGCATTGTAAATCAAATCAGCTTTAAGAACACGACAAGACATTATAACAACAATAAAAATAGAAGTTAAAACTCCTTCATCTTGCATTTTTTTTGTAGGTAAATGTTCTCAGACCAAATGATTTGATTTTCCATCGATATCTCCCAATCATTGTAAATTTATCAACCTGCAACTTGGAAATAACATTCCATCATCACAAAAACCATAAACAACATATGGCTATCAGAAATTGGAACATAAGAATTGAGAAATTCAAAAACCTTCATAGCAGAACCAATATAGCTAATAACTAATAGTTCAGTTCACTCCTCCTCCAGAAATTGTTCATCTGACCTCACCTTCATCGCCTGAGGTGCCATTTGCTTGGTTCTTAGGCTCCGGTAACCAAAACAGCAAAGTCAATCGGAAATTTACATCATCCCATCATGAATCGCAATTGTTTCAGTTATACCCAGGAAGTCCAGTAGAGGCCATCTGTATCTTGCTTCTTTCAATTCTTTGCATCTATCCCTCCTTGTATATCCCTCACCTTTCTCTCATAAACACAAAACCCAAAACATAACTACCCACCCCATCTTCTTACTCAAAACCCTTCACCTGCAACTAAGTTCGAAAATCAAAACCAACAATTATAAAACATAAGCTATATATTGATTGAATAGGTCAATACATATCGATTGAAGGCAAATGGGCAACAAGTTGCGCCGCTAGACCTTTCTGGATAGCAAAACCAATTCTTTTGAAAACTACATTTGTGGATCTAGGAGATATGACATTAGAATGCATGACCCGTTAGACTCTATTGAGGAGCTCCACCGCCTCTGGTGCGAGAAAACCAAATGTATCGAATGCAAAAGGAACAAACACATGTTGATTTGCTATACATGCATTCTCGTGCTTTACCACTTTGCACGCAGCGGCTTTCAAAGCGGCATGCCCAGCTGTGAAACCCCCGCTCCCCAAACCAACGAGAGGAGAGACCCCAGTAAGATCCACGCACGCATGCTTCCCTCCTATCCATCCAAAGACCAAAATGTCAGCCGGTCTAAGTGTGGACCTTCCTTCCTGCGGGTCCGTCAAAAAGTTCACTGGCGCTTCTTTCTTCACAGAAATACCAGCACGCCGACAAGCATCAAAGAGAACATCCCGAACCACATCATGTCTGTACTTGAAACCAGGGAGCTCTCTACAATGAACCGCGTGTTCCCCAAAGGTATCCAAACATGCCTTGCGACAAACTGGACATATCTCGTCAATTGGGAATATGGGAATCATGAGGCGGTAACGAAGGATAGTTCGGTACTCCACATGAGACATATGTTGGCCAAGACCATCAATATGGATAGTTAGCAGAAAATACTGAGCATGAGGCGCCCACAGACACTCAAAGACTGCTTTCTGTCTGACAGTCATGTCAAAGTCGACTTCCATATCTTGGACGATTTTGCTAAAAAGGGCACACGCCAAAGCTTTTTGGGATTTAGGGGGGGGGGGTGTCCTTATTAGTGAAACCGCTACAGTCAAATCCCAGAATCGTATTGCGAAGACGAGTCATAGCACATAGGTAATCCGAGTCCATACCACATATGCCACTGTCACGTAAGATGTGGTCTTGTAATGCCCAAGATTGGGCCCTCGAGGCTACAAATGCGTAGGAGGAAACCTCGTAGGCCGAGTACAAACCCAAACCACCAAAACGAATAGGTAAGGAAGCCAAGCGCCACTGAATGTCTCCAAAGAAGGGGCCTCCACATACCACCATATCCTCGATAGACCTGTGCAATCCTTTGTCAAAGAATAATGCTGCCTCTTCTATGTGTATCGGCTGGCATGTCCTTAAACCAAAGAAAAGTTTTGCAATGCCCATACATGATCGAAGCAAAAGGAGCTCACTCTGCGGGTCGCATAGTTGTGGAAGAAGGCCCATCAAATCAACAACATTGACCGCTCTCTTCATGGCCAGCCCGCTAATAAACCCTGCGTCTCTGCTAACAATTATTTAAAACCACAACCAAAGGTAAAAGTATGAGTGAAATCGAAAGGAAAAGAAATCATTATCGTCGACCATAAAGGGAAACTTGGATGAATGTGTGGGTTATGTTGATTATAGGTGCAAATCAACGATGAATCGAATTCGTTTCCGACACTCTTACTGATTTCAGGAAAAAAAAGTCAAAGGTTAAATCCTGTGGAACCCCATCATCTTCTAGTCCGAGCACTAGTTATTGCCATCATCTTATTCAACTGGGTTTAAATAACACGACGGTGGGTTAAATCATGAGTCGGTGGGGATGAAGCTTTCATTCTGTTTGTAGCATTATCGGATATCGAGATTTGAGTGTGGCATCATCGACAATTTGGTTGTAGCACCACTAGAACCTCAAATTTGGGTTTGTTCCTTGCTGGAAATCAGAGAATATGAGATGGGTGACCGAAGAAGAGGGAGATGAGTGCTGGGGATGAAGGTTTATTTTGGATATTGGTATGACGATGAACACGATTTTGAAGATGCAACAATATATGGGTTTGTTCTTGATTTTTTGGGACAAGCAAACACCCGAAACCGAAGAGAGAGAGATATGAGTATTTTCTTTTTTTTTTCTTTTTTAGATTTTTGTAATAAAAAACTGAAAAAAGAAACTACCAAGGGAAAAATCGTCATTTTATAAAAAATCAAAACAAAATGGACCAAACTCGCAACAAAATGAAACTTTTGGACTACCCTTACGAGTCCAAACTTGTTTGGACCAAACTTGCTAGTTTTGACATACCACAGGGACCATTCTTGCAATTTTGTCTATTTTTATTAATTTATTAACATAAGATGCATGATATTTTTATTGTTAAAATCTCGCAAAATTATACGAAGTTTAATAATAATTTACAATGAATATTAAAAGAAAAAAATCGAAATTTCTGCCTTCCAACACGTTTCCAAAAATACACTCTTTCTCTCTCTCCCGCATATCCAACCTCATTGGTCGGTGAGTTTTTTTCCGCCAACTTCATTTTTTGATCATAACATTTTCTTATAAAAAAAATTGAAAATATCCAAAGTTTATAAAATTAATTTTCTACAGAATGATCACAGTCATGAAATTGAAAAAAAAACATTTTTTAAATTATTTATTTATTTTAAAAATACCCAAAAAAATAAAAGGGTTCTAAAATATCATAAAAATTTAAAAGATTATTTCTACTCCATTCTAGTGACTTTGTAAAATATTTTTTTAAACAAGTTTTTAAAGTGTTTTTATTTTAATTTTAAAAAATATTAGTTTTTAAAATATAACCAATTTTTCTTCTCCAATTTCAAAAAAAAAAACAAATAATGAAGTATTTTGTCTTATAATTTTAGTGACTTTGTAACATAATTTTATTTCAAATATTTTGTTGTAAAGTGTATCTATGGTTTTTAAAGAACTCCAAGTTATTATAAAAATAAGATAGATAAATTTTGTTTTGCTATAAATATAAAACTCTTTAAAGGTTTGTTATATATCATATGTATGAACTTTTTGAAATTAATTTTTCAAAAATAAATTTGGTCTGATATCAAACTTTGATTTTAATAAATATTAGTTTTTATAAAATATAATGAGATTTATTTTTCTCCAAATTCCAAGAAGAAAATGAAAGAGTTATTCGTCTTACTATTTTAGCGAGTTTATAAACGGAAATTTTGAAAAATATTGTTGTTAAGGGTATCAACATTTTGCTTAAAGGAATCCAAGTTTTTATAAAAAAAAAATAAGGCGTGAAAATATATGTCTCCAAATCAAAAATCATTTTAAAAGTTTGTTATATATCATGTATTATGAACTTTTCGAAAGGAAATTTTCAAAAACAAGATTGTTTAGATATCACACTTTATACTTTTTCTACCGACATAGAACACGCCGCTAAAGTGCAAGTGTCCGTATATTTCTCTAAGTCATCAACACTACGCATGACTTATATGGAGAGGACACGTTTACTTCAGTTTAGCACTTGTTTATACTTCTTGTGTTCCAAATCTACTTCCAGCTCCAATATGCTTCCTTTTCCCTCAACAACTCAAGTTATCTGCAAAATTTCAATTGCAAGCATTATACGTACCTTTTATCTTAATTAAGACCAAAATAAAGTTCAAAACACTAAGATATCATGCGAAATATATACATAAATATAACGATATCATTATGGATTCTAATTATGTTTAATCTTTGTCTTGTCTTCACGAAATGATTATGAGCTTTGAATTTAGTGATTTTACTAATAAGGACTCCGATCCTAAATCCCAACATGCAGTAATAGGTGTCATTTAGGTATAATTGTCCAAGACATGAAATTTTCAATTCAACACGACCATCAAATAAAAAAATAGCTTTTGATTGTCTATAAGCGTCGCATGTTCAAGATTTCTTCTAATGATCTCTATAAATGGTCTAGGCCTGTAACACTCATGATAAAAGTGATTATGTACAAATATTTACAAACTTTACAAACACTCGTCCCCTTATAAACATGGTGGACATTAAATCTACTAAAGGGGTTACATCCAAATATCAACAACCATAGTGAATCATATTACAATTACAAAAATATAAGGTTCTAAATAAGTAATTATCTATATGGGCTTCACTCCATCTAGTATCAAAATGCATCTTTAAGCTAAACACAAAAGTCGACATACTGGGACAATGTTCTTCTAATATAATTGTAACTAATATAAGTCATACTTTAACTTTCAACAATACCATGCAACAATAGTAACATACTCCATCTTCATCGCATATAGTCAAAAGTATAAAACATAGTATACTTTCATTAAATTTATCCAAAAGTATCAATATACTTTACTTTTATCAAATTTATCCAAAAGTATCAATATCCTGTAATTTTATCAAAACGTATCAAAATACTCGACTTTCATCAAAACCACTCCATATTATCAACATACTTTACTTTTATCCAAAACTATTTAAAAGTATCAATATACTTTATTTTCATAAAAAAAACTATTCAATAGTACAACATACTTTACTTTCGATGCCTTTTTTACTATAAATAATTTCAAAAAAATCCCTCATTACACTATCATTTATATCAGTAGTGAAAACATCATATTAAGGTTGTGTGTAATGTACAAAAGTTTAGTATACTTAAAGTTGCGAGCATTAGTTAATATGAGTTCATGTTAGTGAAATGTGGATATGTAAGTGAAGTATAATATCTCACTCTCGGGAAGAAGTATGGAAACAAAGGTTAAGTGTACCATATCAGTAATTTAAAGGCTCTAGTATGCATACAAGACTAAAAGGAAGATAATTCAAAAAGAATTAGGCCATTTTAACTTAAGATTAAGAATTTATCCATGAATTAAGATGGTTTGTAGATGTTAGTTGGACCGATTATCCAAAAGGCAAACTTCTACTTTTACCAAGTATATTGAAACATCAAACATGGGGTTCTAAGGAGTTACTTGGACCGAGTAGGAACAAGGTTAGTAAGAGTGTTGAGGTGTCCAAATTTTGACCAGTTTTACAACGGGTAATCTTATTTTGGGTCATTTTCACTTCTAAGCTTAACATGTGTATGTGTGTGTGTGTGTGTTTGTATGTATGTGTGTGTGTCTAGATGAAAAAAAATGTGTTTTTAAAGTTGAGTTTTTGTTGCAAACAAGTGAGAATCAAGAAGGAAAAACAAGATTTATCATGTATAGGCTTCGGTTAAAGGAAACCATTTAGTCATTACATTTCAATGGTAGAAATGTTGGAATTAGATTTATACCAAGAACCATAGGCTTGACAATATGTCTTGCATGTCAGAATTAAGTATAGATTATGATAAATTGGATTGCATAAACCTTTTTCCCATATTTTAACATGTTTAGAACAATGATTAAAGTATAAATTATGGGGCCAACCAAGAAACGCGAAATTAAGATTAAATGGGATAAGTATTTGTAACGTCCCAAAAACCATAGTAAATTTTTTCTGTTTTTGAAAAAGAATAAACCAGGAGATCATAACATATCTACCAATCTAACAGATCATTACATCATATCAACATCTTAACACACAAATGATACATATTGCAGTACAAAGTATAGTGAGAAAAATCACCTCACAACGAACAAATAAAATCACGGCTCACATGGAAGTAAAGGCTAGCACTATGAACCACCTATACATCATTTAGAGGCAAATCCTCAGTCTACAGCCTAGAATCCTCATGCTTGACCAAAAGTCAAATTTGTCAAAAAGTAAATGGTCTAGTCACCACACTGTGGCCAACATCATGGCCACGCCGCGGTGGCTACACGCCAAAACAGTCGCAGTGACACTGGCCACTATGTCGTGGCAAACAACTCGCAACAGTGTGGGAACTGGTTCCAGCAGCTTAATGGATTAAGCTCTTAACCCATAATCTCTAGAGCTCAAAAGCTCAGATCTGATTCTTCCAAAGGCCTTGATGGATAAAGTTTCCAACTTTATCCATTGAGTCATCCCAACAAGCCAAGATCTCTAATCCTAGGTTCTTAATGGATGCATCAAATGCATGGACAACAAACTAAGTCAAGCATGCCATCTTTCTAACCACCCCCATGGTCCAGAAGATAATATGCACTCAAGGGTCCTGGAGTGTGACATCCCCATTTTCATTGTCAGAAAAGACCTTTTTTATTTATGCTTATTTTAAAACAAAGTTTATTTATAACTATAGAATTGGTCCCATTAAAAGTATTTCTGAAGAAATGTTTTTCATTGATTATTAAACTTGGGATATCATAACTGATACAAGAAACATAAGCATAAACATAATCATTACTAGCCTTACAACGTTTATGACCTACATTTCCTTTAATATCTCATCAGATCTAAACATCAAATACCTTCGTATCGATACATGTGATACAAAAAAACTGACTGGTCAGGTTGGGAAGTCTGGTGAGTACATAGAGTTTTCAACCCATAATAATATAATTAATTTATTTAATTATCTATTTCACATCAAACTTTAACCCAATTACCAATCATCGTTTTCTTCTATCTTCATCCTTAAGAACCAATCCTAAGGATCATTATAGTCATCGTTGCCGATGGTACTGTTTTAGGGTTTTCTCCATAATACATGTCAGTAGGTTTCTTTATATATATTCATTACTAGGAGTCTATCCTAAGGATCATCATAATCGTTGTTGCTGACAATACTATTTTCAGGGATTTCTCCGCAATACATATCAATAGGAAGTAGAGTAGCTTAAGTTAATGAAATTTTAGCGAAAACCAGGAAATTACGTGGGGAAAACACTGACTCGGACACCTCTTTCCTTCGGACTCCTATATACACAAGAGCTTCGCTAAAACACTCGAAAAACCTAAAAAATTTGGACTCAAGAAGGAAGAAAGTCTTAGAGAGAAAGGAGACTTGAAATGGTGTGGAAATAAAGAAAAATCAAAGGGGTATATATACAGCAGCAGGTGCACGCTGTGCATGGCTAAAAGGCACGCCGCTCCCTCGAGCTTTGTTGGCCCATCAAATTTGTGACCCGTGTCGTCGTTCGGTTCAAGCACCTCCCACTCTTCTAGAAGCAGCCACGTGTCCTATTTAGGTGGTACCACGTGTCACGCCCACGTTGCACCACGTCACTTTGTCTCTTAAATGAAAGGGCGGCTGACCATGCCACGTTGCACACTCCGGTGCTGCCACATCACCAATACATGTATTTTCTCGCAGATCTTCAGACGGCCATAATTTTTTCATACGAGCTCTATTTTTGACGTTATTTATATCATCGGAATCCAATCGAAGAGCTCTACAACTTTCATTAGGCCTCAATAACTAGTTCTCCCTCAAACTAAATTTCTTATTTAGACCGGTTTAGACTGTAAAAGTCCGTGCGGAATTCATATATCCTTCATAAGAACTCCATTCTCGACTATCTTTATACCGAAAGACTCCTAATCACGAGATCTTCATATCTCATTTAAGTTGTTTTGTCTAACACTCAACTGATTTGAATTTCGATTTTTGTGTCCGCACTGTTGTGCTAAAACTTCGAAAATTCATAACTTCTTCATACAAAGTCATATTTGGACGTTCTCTATATGCACACTCTCAGTTTTACGATTACTATGATTTTCATTTAGATTTGTTAGGTTAATAAGAAACCTATATAAAATTCACTTTTTACGACGTGTGTAGTCGTGTCGGTTTAATCGCAAAATTTCGAAGAAGCATAACTTCTTCATACGAAGTCGGATTTCGGAGTTCTTTATATGTACGAGATCCTTTTCACATATACTATAACTTTGTTAAAGTTATTTATCCCAAATAAACTTCTCTCAAAATATAGTTTTTATCGCTTGTAATATTTTAGTTGTCTAGCCCGAAATTGCGGGCATTACAATTATCTCCCCCTTAGGATGATTGCATCCTGGAATTATCAGCAAAGCATGGCTTGTATAATGATTTTGCACGTTACTTTTCCATCCTAGTCAATAACCGTAACTCCTATGTCTTTCCAAACGAGTATCAAATTCTTGGACTTCTTACTGCTGGCAGTGCTCAACCTTGTATTTGCTCTTCATTGTATTTTTGACCTTCAGTCCTAACCTTCGAGTTACAAAATTGATTTTCATCAGAGACTCCTACTCCATATAGAATAGAATTAATCCATGATATGGTCTTTACATTGGCTATCATACTAACTGAATGGTCATATTCTAATAACCTTCTGTCGCATGATGCAATGGCTAGACTCAAGTCTCTTTGATTCAGACTCTAGTACAGAAGATAACTTCCTTCATGTTCTAATGTGGTATGACCACATAATAGCAGGTAGCATTTCTAGCTACTTGTTGCTTAACCATAACGACGATTGCGATACTTTTGTCGATCACTATGGTTATCCTTATTTTCAATCTTTTAACTAAAGTCGGATACTACATCGAGTATGGTTCTCTGAACTGGGTAACTTACTTTTGTAGATTTATCTTAAACATAATTAAATTGATATGACCACTAGGGTTATAATAACTTTCATGTTCGTAGTCATCACTGTAACGAAGGAAATGACAGAAACAAACAAAACAAACTCAACTATTGGTGCCTTAGTAACCTTGTAACTCTTCCTGATCCAAATGCTAGTCCTATATATATGCTTTCAGTGGCATAGTCCTCTACTACCTTTCACACCTACTCATACACATCCCAAGAATTGCCTCGCAGTTCCCAAGTCACCATACAAGAAAATCACATTGCACATTGAACAATATGACATAATATGGATTGGATAACTTTTTGGGAATGATTAAAATATTATTTGACAATGAACTACTTGAGGAGTTGAAGATGCAATACTTCTCTGAAAGAGATCACCAGTCTACATCGTATAATACTATCTATATGAGATATATGCTTTATATCTTGTACTTCGAATAAGCAGTTCCTTATTCTTGATCTCTTGCAGCGTCATCTGCTTTATTAAGGATCATACGAAATGCTCTTGCTTTTAGCTTCGGCAATGCATTCGGCCTTGCTGCTTCATTTTTCTTTGGAAAATTCCTCTAAGTATGCCCCTTATATCCACATTTGTAACATACGCTATCATTGAACGTACACTCTTTGGAATAATGACCAACTTTTCCGCACTTGTAGCAAGTCACTTCTCCGTCGCATCTCCCAAAGTGCTTCTTTTTGCACTTCTCACACCACTTGGCTTCATAGGTATTCCCAGACCTATCGTCGTTGGGTCTGGACTTTGAAAATTTCTTGTTCTTATTAGACCTTGAAGATCCCTCAAATTTCCTTTTCTCTCCAGTTCCAGCTTTCTCCATACCTTTTCCCCTTATTTGGGTCTCCACATTCCTAGTCGCCCAGATGGCTACCTTCATAGTGGTCGCTAGTTTCACCGTTGGACCAAAATCCACTAGTAGTCCCATAGCGAACGATTTGACCTTGGAAAGTTTGGTAGGAACCAAGTTAGGAACCAACTTCATCGTTTCAGTGAAAGATGCAGCATACTCGCTGATACTCATCTTTCTTTTCTTCAGAGTTTGGAATTCATTGTTGATCTCCAGAAGATCTTGTTCAGAGCGGTATTGCATCTTCAACTCCTCAAGGAAGTTCTCCCAAGACAGTTTAAGGGCTTTTCCCTTTAGCATATTATCAACCAATAATTTCCACCAGCTCAACACTCTAGTCTTTAACTGTTTGACTGAAAGGACATTCTTTTGTCTATAGTTGTAGTCACAACTTTCAAATACCATTTCTATTTCAGAGATCCAGTCCATAATTTCCACTTGTGTTGGGCTACCAAAAAGACTTGGTAGTTTGGAAGCCATGAATTCCTTGTACTTGCATCCACCTTTTTTAATTTCCTCATCAGGGTTGTTCCTCCTAACCATTTGTGGTTAAGCTTGGATAATAGTCCGACTATAGTTTCCTTCCTTTAATTTTTCCTCATTCAGCTCAGGTTTCAAAACTGGTGCAATAGGTTTATCCTTATTATTCCATAGCATGGCTTCAATCATTGATTGGAATCTTGCTATCATGACAGGTTTAACTACTGGCACGTCTTCAGGTGCACACTCATTTACACGAGGCTCAGGCTATGAGTTTCCATTACTGTTTCCTAATCTGCTTCGTGTTGTCACCATGAAGATCTGTACACCCAACCATCATTCAGGGTACACAAGTTTATTATGATAGAGAAGGCTTTAGTTTAAGTTTTGGCGCATAGTCCTCCTTATCACTCGGAAAAGTTATATGTCAGATCTAATACATTAATTAAATGTTTAAAATCCCGAACACATAAAGTTTCCTTATACAGGTCGGAAACAGACCTTAAATCTAGTCAAGTAATAGCAATTTAGGCAACCTAAAGCATGTTATAAATCATTTAGCACATATCAGCAAACTAGGCATCTTATCCTAAAGTAAGCTAGTGCTAGTGTCAATTCAAGTATACTACCTAAAATAAAATGGACATACACCTCATAATCATTGTTTAGCATCCTAAGTTTAAGTCTAGAAATCCTCAAATATTCCTAGTTTGCTTAAACTAATGCTCTGATACCAACTGTGACATCCCCATTCTTACGGTCAGAAAAGTCCCTTTTTTATTTATGCTTATTTTGAAACCAAGCTTATTTATAACTACAAAATTTGTCCCATAAAAAGTATTTTCGAAGAAATGCTTTTCATTGATTATTAAAACTTGGGATGTCATAACTGATACAAGAAACATAAGTGTAAACATATCATTACTGACCTTACAACATCTATGGCCTACATTTCCTTTAAATTCTCATCAGATCCAAACATCAAATACTTTCGTATTGATACATGTGATACAAAGAAACCGAGTGGGTCAGGTTGGGAAACCTGGTGTGTACATAGGGTTTTCAACCCATAATAATAAAATTAATTTGTTTAATTATCTATTACATGTCAACATTTAACCTAATTAACTATCCCTGCTTTCTTCTATCTTCATCCTTAAGAACATATCTTAAGGATCATTGTTGTCATCGTTGCTGACAGTACTGTTGAAGGGATTTCACCGCAGTACATGTAGGTAGGTTTCTTTATATATATTCATTCCTAGGTGTCTATCCTAAGGATCATCATAATCATCGTTGCTGACAGTACTGTTTTAGGGATTTCGCCGCAATACATGTCAGTAGGAAGTAGAGTACATTAAATGGGCACAGAGTCCATCACCTACAGGTTATAAATCCACTTGTGTTCCTCGGGACTGTCTTGAATAGTCCGGTGGTCGTCACCTATACTTTGTTAGATGACTACATGATTAGTACACTAGTACCATTCCTACATCGACAGTACACTAGTACCATTTCTACATCATTAGGATACTCGTACCATTAAATTTGTGGCCTATTATCATCATTTTCATCTCGCATCATCCGTTACCCTTAACATTTTACCATCACTACCCAATATATTATAGGTAGGAAAATACATATATGGTAAATCATATAAAGATCATCTTATATTATTTCATCTAACACAGAACATTTTGATCACAGATAATAAGCACATATATATCATTTAGTTATCTAAAAACTTCATATCTATGTGTAAGATTAAAGTAACTATGCAGTCACATATTATAAAATGGATGAATGGAAAGTTGGGAAACACTTCTGTAAAATCTAATTTTCCAGGTATTTTCTTTTGACCCTTGAGTTATGAATTGTTTGCAAGATGGGTCCCCGATGGCAATTTCGTGATTTTTGGGAGCAGCTTGGGTACGCTAGGCATACACTTTGGTATGCTGGGCATACCTAGTCCCGCGCCAGTATGATGTGTGTATGCTAGTACATAGGGCATACGTAGTTTAGATCAAAACCCTAGGGTTTATGCACTATTTAAGCACCATTATAGCCCCAATACCTTTCCCTTTTATCAGCCTTCATCCCAAGATCGACCCTCCTTGCAAACCCTAGTCTATTTTGAGCATTTTGAGCTTTTGGAGTGAGTTGTGGGCTTTCTTGTTTGTGAAAAAAGATATTCAAGGAGTAGGATTTGCTCTCAAGACTTTGGATCCAACGTATTCTCTTCATTGTGCACCATTTGGAGGTATAAAGCTCCGACCTTGGCTCATATTGTTCTAGATCTTGGTTAAGCCTAGATTTTCTTCTCTTTTGTCCCAAAATCTAGGTCTTTATGAGTATGATGTACTCCAAAGCCTTTAAGCCGCCCTTTTAGACATTTCAGGGCATTTTAAGTCATAAAAAAGCAAGGTTGGATCTTAATTTATCCCCATGCAAGAGTTATGGTGTAGAAAATTTTTGAGCAAGTTAGGTTTTTAGTGTTGGGCTTCTTATAGCCATGCAACGGCATAAAGTTTGAAACTTTATGGCCTTAGGGGTGTTATTAAGCTCAGATCTAAAATTTGGACGTAGGTTCTTAAGGCATTAAGGCCTTATTATGAGTTTTTGCTTAGGGATGCGTATGTTGAGCGTAATACCTAGTATGTCATGTTTACTGCACCTCAGCCACAGTTCCTCTTCATTGGGCTTTGCTTGTTGGACTTGGACCATAGACTTTTAATGGTATTGGGTTACTTTTGGATTTGGGCCCATGTTGGACCTTGGATGATCTTTGGGCTTTAGGCCTAGGATTTTGTTTTGGGCTTAAATAAAAAGGGATAAATTGGCCCTTTTTACCTTAGATACTGGACAAGTAAAGTAGAGTCTCAGCTATGGGTTATATCCCAATTATTTATTGGGGCTTTGTTGGTTTAGTTAGAACGGGGATTTTTTCGGTCCAGCAGCCCGATCATTTATCTGATTTTTCAGCAGTTGAAGTGAGTTTCCTCACTAGATCCATGGGTCGAAGGCACCAATGTCGGCCCTTTGCTTGTTGTGTAGAATGCTTGATGCCTTGTGATAATTATATGAAAGACTAGGATTTGGCCCCTGGCATTTATATGAACGACCAAGATCTGGTCCCTAGCAGTTATATGAAAGACCAGGATCTGGCCCCTGGAACTTGTATGCAAGACCGGGATTTGGCCCTCGTCACTGAACGGAAAAACCATGGTTTGGCCCATGGCAAGAAATGATTATATGACTATGATTTGGCCCATCAGATTTATTTTCTTTATGATTGGTATGTGGTACTTTGGGGGAACTCACAAAGCTTTATGCTTATAGTTTACGTTTATGGTTTCAGGTACTTCCAGTTCAAAAGGGAAGGGCCCGACGTGATGGCACAACATCCCCCCCCCTTATGATTTCCGTAGTTGATATAGTTATACTCTGATGTTTTGAATACTGTAATGATTGATGGTTTTAGGTACAATCAATGAATGAAGTTAATAGTTTTAAATGAAAAAATTTCACCACTATTTTGGGTTGTTACAAGTTGGTATTAGAGCTTTGGTTTGAGGGATTCGGGAATACTTTCGGGTGTGTCAGAACTCAAACTGAGGAAATGATAGTTTTCTTAATAAAAATGAAGTTAAACATTTAAAAGGATTTTTTTATTAAGAAGAAGGGGTACGATGCGTGCGATCAGCCGAGCTCAAGTAAGTTGTTCCAGAATTACTCATACCTGTGTATTATGATTAGTATGCTTGATATGAGAATTGCATGCTAGATTAAGGATAAGGATACCTTTAGGAATCATATGATAGAATTGCATGATTTGCGTGATGCCTTATAGCCTAGTGGAACTTGATGCTATGTATTACTTGGAATTGATATCAACTTAGTTAAATGCTAAGTGTATGCTTACAAAGTTGTATATGATTAGCAGTGCATATCCCTTGAATGATTGATTTGGCCTCATTTCCCGTTCCTTGTTTGGTTGTGGAATTAGGTTAGAATCTGATGGGTTTTAGTATACTACAACATCCTATGGTGCGCATACAACCCTAAATACCTTGGATCTATGTTTTCACTAATTATACATGCAAATGGTTTCCAAGGCATTAAACCTATAACTAGCATGCATTCTCATATACCAAATAAGATACTAGTTAGAGTAACATACCTTTTGTGTTGTAGCTTGATTCCATGGAGCTTAAGAGCCGAGTGCCTCAAGTGTGACACCTCAAATGGTTCACACAACACCAACAACAACTTGGAATAACTTGAGAGAAAAGTCCTTGTGCTCAAATCGGCTAGCCCTCTCATATGAAACCTTAGTGCCGATTTCTTGAGCCATGGAGTCCTTATATATTGTGGCTATTAGGGTTACACTATGTAACTCATGTCTTTCCATATTCTTCATGCTCCATGGGTTAAAACCTCCATGGAGTATCCATGGGTTACTCCATGGGTTTAGCCCAACATGAAGAACTATGGATCATAAGCCCACATATATAAGAATGAATGATTTACACAATCAATCCCCATATATTTAATTAGTGTCTTCTGATCACAGGATTAATTCCAAATTAATTCTTGATCAATACTAATTAAATAATATGATTTCATATTAATATATTAGAACTTATAATATATTAATAAATCATAAATATCATTTTCTCACAAAAGTCTATCCAAATCGTTCCGATGCCATGCAACCCAAATGGACCATGCCAAGTCGGGTCGAATAAATACCAATTATAGTTATGGACTTAGACACTAATCCAACAGAATCATCATTTAACAGTCTATGTGATCCTATTTTATGTATAACATGCATGCATAGGGCAACCAACGGTGTTGATTGAGGTTCTTGGTATTGCGAGTGGTGGGAGTTGAGAATTCCTAGGAGAGTCTAGGATATGTATGTTGTATAACATAGGATTGGTTTATGGTTTTAGTGTGGTGACTTAGAGGAATCAGGACTAACCTTCAGGAAGGTACAGGTAGGTGTGAAATGTAGTATTGGCCCGTACTAATAGAAGCACATGACCTGTATTTAAGACGAGTGTAGACCTGGAAACTCTAAGGAGGCATGTGTAGAGGAATCCCCTCAAGTCCTTTGCTGATTGTTTATTTATTGTGTTTCAGTTTGGAGGATGGTGATTATTACTCGAGGAGGTTCAATTTCGGGCTCGGGTTCAGGTGCTGAGCTAGTTGATGAGCATCTGCACGAGTTTATTTTGGCTGAGGTTACTCGCAGTATCTTGAATGCTACTCCTGTGTTGTTCGGTACCATCAAGGAGGGGATTATAGAGTTGATGGATGAGAGGCTCAGGTATTTTCGAGATTAGATTGTTGCGGGTTAGGTTGGAGCTTGAACTCCCTCATTTCGGGAGTTCAAGGCTTGTGGAGCTCCTGATTTCTTTGGGGTTAAGGACCCCATCGCTAGCCGTCGCTGGATCCCTGACATGGAGAATGCTTAGCGGACGAGCTTTTTACCTGAGTGGGAAAACATGGGATTTGCATCCTGCCTACTGAGGGACAGAGCACGAGACTGGTGGGAGGAGGTTACCTGAGCTGTAGGATCAGCGGAAATGGCAGTGATGACCTGGGAGGATTTTGTTCAGAGATTCCATAGGGAGTTTGCACCAGCTATCAAGGTGCAGCAGCTGGCGAGGGAATTCTAGGACCTTCACCAGACTACTGAGACCGTGGCGGAGATTACCGCCAAATTCAATGAGAGGGCTTTGTTGGTCCCGCAGTACGCTGCGGATGAGGAGATGCAGAAGACGAGATATCATGACATGATGAGGGAGGATATCAGGGAGTTCGTGAGCTTTTCGGGGTGCAAGACCCTGAATGATATGATCGAGAAGGCCCGCGAGCGGGAGATTGAGTTGGAACTTCGGTCGAAATTGAAGCCGGAGCAGGTACACATAGCGGTGGGCTAGGATAAGAGGCCCAAGACCTCCGATGCTCACACCAGAGGCCAGTTGGGCCAGGGCCGTTGTGCAAGTGCGGCAAGCTGCACAGTGGGGCTTGACGAGCGGCGGGTTTAGGTTGTTTTACACGTGGCCAGTTGGGCCACGTGAGCAGGGATTGCCCCAGGAGGGCTCTGATTTGCTTCCATTGGAATCAGTCCGACCATAAAAAGGCCGATTGTCCGAGATTGTCCGGAGGAGCAGTGACGGTGCCAGCGCCAACTACCTTGAGGATTACTGAAGGCCGCCAGGGCAAAGCGGAGGCTCCTGTGTCGAAGAGAAGGGCGTTTCAGCTGATGACCGATGAGGCCCATTCAACGCCTAATATGGTTACCAATATGTTTCTTATCTCTATCTCTTATTGCTTTCGTTTTTATGCTTATAATTATTTTGATCTTATATAAGGACCTTTTTGGTCAATGGTTTGATGATAGTTTCATTTTATATACTTCTTTTTATAGTTTATTTTATCATATTTTATTCACATTTTAGTTAATTTCCATGCATATTTTCCTTTTTGTTATTTTATGACCACTTTCGGGTACTTTCGAATTTCCTGAGCATAATTACAGGTTTTCGGAGTCTAGAGGAGCGGGAATGTTGGGGACTTATGGGAAGCGGTTGGATTTGGAGGATAACAAAGATATTGGGCTTAATATCTAGTGGAGATGGTGCAAAAATGGGTTTTAGATGGATGGAGCAAGGAAGAAGATGGCCTCTTAATTAAAAGAAGGTGGAAGAATTTTTTCTAGCGTGCGGGAATTGATGATCAGACGATTACGAGAGCTATTGGTGATTTGGAGAACAAAAATTGGGCTCAAATAGAAGAGAACTTGAAGAAAAATGGGCTAGAAGCTGATTGGACTCAAACTGGGCCAATGAACTAAGTTGTGCAGGCCCAACAATTGAAGAAACCCAAATCTCCGTCACTCTTACGCAACCTTCGTGGATTCCTGCAGGGGCAATTTCGGGATTTTAATTGGAACTCTATATGGGGAAGGTTGGTGTGCCACTTTTCTCAACTTTTGCAAATCCGAACTTGGGAGTATTCTCTGGAGATTTTGGAGCATTTTGAAGACCAATAACCTTGAAGAACTTCATCTTTTCACCTATTAATCTTGTTGAATGTTTGGTACAATCTTTACTTACTTTGTTATATTGAGTTTAGCCATGCTTGGCTAGACAAAACTTGGTTGAATTTGGTGAAATCCTTTGACTTTTGTTAAATGTTGAAGACTCCATGAACTAGTTCTTGAATCTTTATGAGAATGTTTTGTGTTTTACTATCTTATTACTACTTGTATGTTTTTATTCATGAGTTTAAATATGCTTGTGGTGATTAGTTGGCTAATTTCTTGATTAAGTAAAGTATCCTCAAATTAGCAAGCAACAAATGGTTTTTGTGTTAGTTTTGCTTCACACAATCATAAAAATATTTTCTCCAACATGGTAGTGAAAGCATTTGACTGCTCTTGGATTTGGTGACTTTTTGGTTCTTAATGCTAGTTGACTTTCACTAATTACATGCTTTATGGAAATTGTGACTTTAACTAAGGAAATTGTTATGAGCTTCTCTAACCATTTTAAAAACTAAGAAAAGTCTAAGTACACTCAAGCTTCTTGGATTACTATAGCCAAATTAAGGATTTAAAACAAGTATTGCACCATTGGATTTTAATGATATGTTTATCAAAATTCAAAGTGAGGAAACCTTAAGTCAACCATCTTTCCCTTATTGATTTTACATCAAACTCTTGTTTTTTGTTTAAAATGTCCATTTAAATCTTAGTTTAGTTCTAGTTTATTTCACGTATTTCAAAAGACCAAAACCCCCATTTTTATTTTTATTGTTATTTTACAAGTACTTTTACAAAGAGATTTTTCATAGAGTTATAAAATTGAACCAATCTCTGCAGATTCGGCCCCTTTATGACTATACACTATTTTAGTGTAAGAGATATAGGGTTATAATTTTGTTGGCCTCGACAACCATCAAATTTTGGAACCGTTGCCGGGGATTGGTTTATTTTTAATCAATTTGTTTCTCTATGTCCAGATCTCAACGTACAGGTGATTCGATTTATAATCCAAAATTTGAAAAAGAAGCAAGGCGTTTGGAGAAGGAAAAGAGAATAGACTGTGGTCAAACTTCAAATCCTCACGGGGACCCGGAGGTTGAAACCGCATCCTCTAGTGACACCGAACCTGATTCTAGCCCCAACCCTCGCCAAGAAATTCTCGAAACACCACCCCTACAACAAGATCCACCCATAATAAACCCAATTGCAATGGGGGACTGGGGAGAAGCTCCCGAAAGAACCTTGAGGCAAATGATGGAAACCGATGTTACACAAACTCCAACCGGTATCAATTACCCCATTTTGGAAGGAGGTTCGGAATTGAAGTCAAGTTTAGTTCATCACCTTCCAACATTTCATGGATTAGAAAATGAAGACCCTCATAAGCACTTGAAGATGTTCCACATTATTTTCACTAGCATGAAGCCACAAGGGTCAACCGATGACCAAATCAAATTAAGGGCATTCCCCTTTTCATTGGCAGATAGAGCAAATGATTGGTTATTCCATCTTCCACTGGGGTCAATCAACTAATGGACCGACATGGAAAGAGCTTTTCTTGAAAAGTTCTATCCCGCTTCAAGAGTCTCAAGTCTTAGAAATGAGAATTGTGGAATCCGCCAAGGTCAAAATGAGACTTTCCATGATTATTGGGAGAGGTTCAACAACTTATGCTACAGTTGTCCACAACACCAAATTCCGGAACAACTCCTCATTCAAGACTTTTATGAGGGATTGTTGCCAATGGAGAGAAGACTAGTTGATGCCTCAAGTGGTGGAGATGTCTTTAGCAAAACTCCACAACAAACAAGACAACTCTTCAACATCATAGCCGCGAATTCCAAACACTTTGGCCCGCGCCAATACATGAAGAGAGACACACAACACAAAGTCAACGAAGTGGGGACATCGAACCTAGAGTCTCAAATCAAAGATTTAACATCCCCTGTTCAAAATCTAGCCATGGGACAAACTCCACAAGTGATGGTTTGTGGAATATGTGCAACAATGGGACATCCTACGGATATGTGTCCCATTCTCCAAGAAGATGCGGAACAAGTGAATGCCACGGGAGAATTCTAAAATTACCACAACAAACCATCCGGTTACCAAAATGCTTACAATTCAAGTTGGAAGCCAAATCCCAATATGAGCTACAACCCACGACCATTACCTCAAAATGCATTGGCTAGACCTTCCTACCCACCCCAACAACCTCACTATCAACACCACAACCTCACTATCAACCCAAACCACACCCTCCACATCACCAACAACCTTCTCAATCCCAACCAAGTAGCTCCGGAATGTCTCTTGAAGACATTGTCAAATCCTTAGCCACTAGTACCCAACAATTCCAAAAAGAGACAAGGACTAGTATCTCCAACCTTGAAGCAGAAATGGAAGATATAGTCACATCTATAAGCAAGTTGGAGTCTTGTGGCAAATTACCTTCTCGAACCGAAAAGAACTCAAATGTCAATGTAGTGACTTTGAGAAGTGGTAAACAAACCGGAAAGAGTAGTTCCAAGAAGAAGTCAAGGGAAGATGAGGAAGAAATAGAGATCACTCCCTTTGAGGATCTTATTGTCGAGAATGATTTACAAGCCGGAGTCCTAAAGAAGACTACCCCTCTAGTGACACCAATAGCCACTCAACCGCCATTCCCCTCCCGACTTGCAACTTCAAAGAAGAATATGGAGGAGAAGGAGATCTTTGACACCTTTTGAAAGGTGGAAGTAAACATCCCATTACTTGATGCAATCAAACAAATCCCTAGATATGCAAAATTCTTGAAAAAACTTTGCACCAACAAGAGAAAAATGAAGGGAAATTAAAAGATTTCGATGAACGAGAATGCATCCGCGGTCTTACAAAGAAAACTTCCACCTAAGTGCAAAGATCCGGGAATGTTTATGATTCCTTGGAAGATAGGGGATGTCACTTTTAGTAGTTCCATGCCTGATCTTGGTGCTTCTATCAATGTCATGCCCTATTCGGTGTATGAATCATTGAATGTCGGGCCTTTAAGTGAAACTGGTGTCATAATTTCACTTGCGGATAAATCAAGTGTCTTTCGTAGAGGTGTTTTAGAAGATGTTTTGGTGCAAGTGAACCAATTGGTGTTCCCGACGGATTTCTATGTGATTGATCTAGAAGAACAAGTGTCCTCCAAATCTGCTCTAACTTTACTTGGGAGACCATTTTTGAAAATGGCTAGGACGAAAATCGATGTGTATGCGGGAAGTTTAACAATGGAATTTGATGGTGAAACAATAAGTTTTAATATCTACGATGCTATGAGATATCCTAGTGATGTTTCATCCTTGTATTTTGTTGATGTTGTTGAACCGCTAACCCAAGAATTGTTTGAGTTGTCTAATGGTGACATGTTGGAGATGATTTTAAGCAAAGGATTTGATTGTGAGAAACTAGCCGAGCAATTAAAGCTTTATTCTCTAGATCCGGAAGTTGAGAAGTTGTTCAATACTTTGGAGGTGAAGAAATCCACAAGATTTGATGTTAAGCAAATTGAATTGCGCCCAACTCATACAAAATTGCCTCCATCCCTTGTACAACCACCAGAATTAGAATTGAAAGTCCTACCTCAACACTTGAAGTATGCCTATTTGGGAAAGAATGAAACTCTTCCGGTTATCATTTTAACTCACTTAACCAAATTTGAAGAAGAGCAACTCCTCAAGGTGCTGAAGGAACACAAAGAAGCTATGGGTTGGACGATTGCTGATATAAAAGGATCGAGCCCCTCCACTTGTATGCACAAGATTTTGATGGAGGATGAATGCAATCCAAGCCGAGATGCGCAAAGAAGATTAAATCCGCCTATGATGAAAGTTGTGAAGAAAGAGATATTGAAGCTTCTTGATGCGGGGATGATTTATCCAATCTTGGATAGCAAGTGGGTGAGCCTGGTGCAAGTGGTACCGAAGAAGATGGGAATCACGGTGGTCGAGAATAACAAACGTATGATGGTCCCCACCCGCGTGCAAAACGGGTGGAGAGTATGTATTGACTACCGCAAACTCAATGAAAGCACAAGAAAAGATCATTTTCCATTACCTTTCATTGACCAAATGCTAGAAATGTTGGCCGGAAAGTGTCATTATTGTTGTCTAGATGGTTATTCCAGTTTTCACCAAATCCCGGTGGCACCGGAATACCAAGAAAAGACAACCTTTACATGTCCATTTGGCACTTGTGCATACCGGAGAATGCCATTTGGATTGTGTAATGCCCCGACCACTTTCCAACATTGTATGGTTAGTATCTTTTTGGAATATGTTGAGAACATAATTGAAGTTTTTATGGATGACTTTATGGTGTATGGAAACTCGTTTCAAGAATGTTTGACCAATCTCACCAAAATTTTGAAAAGATGCATTGAAATGAATTTGGTTCTAAATTTTGAAAAATATCATTTTATGGTGAGTCAAGGTCTTATATTGGGTCACATTGTGTCAAAGAAAGAAATCGAGGTAGATAAGGCTAAAATTGATGTTATTCAAAGCTTACCTTACCCGATTTTTGTTCGGGAAGTTCATTCTTTTTTAGGTCATGCCGGATTCTACCGAAGGTTCATCAAAGACTTTTCGAAGATAACAAGACCAATGTGCCAACTCGTGCAAAAGGAGGTTGATTTCGAGTTCAATGAGGCGTGCAAAGAAGTTTTCGACAAGCTCAAAGAGTTGCTTACATCCGCTCCTATCATGAAAGCACCAAAATGGGATCTCCCCTTTAAGATCATGTGTGATGCAAGCAACTATGCTATAGGCGCCGTTTTGGGTAAAAAGAACGGAAGACCCTCCTATGTGATCTACTATGCATCGAGAACACTAGACAGCGCTCAAAACAACTACTCTACTACGGAGAAGGAGCTATTGGCCATAGTGTTCGCTTTGGAGAAGTTTAGACAATACCTACTTGGTACCAAAGTTATTGTGTATTCGGATCATCCGGCCCTCAAGTACTTGATGATGAAGAAAGATGCAAAGCCAAGACTCATCCGGTGGATCCTTCTATTGCAAGAATTTGATTTGGAAATTCGGGACAAGAGTGGATGTGAGAATATTATTGCCGATCATCTAAGTCGGATCACTTCAAATGAGACTCCTCTCCCGTTGCGGGACGAGTTTCTGGATGAGCATCTCTTTTCCCTTACTCAATCTATTCCTTGGTATGCCGATATCGTTAAATTTTTGGTCACGAAAAGGTATCCTGACACATTCACACGTACTCAAAAGATAAATTGAAAAGTGATGCAAAATATTACATGTGGGATGAACCTTATTTGTGGAAACATTGTCCCGATCAAATTATTAGGCGATGTGTACCCCAACAAGAGCATCAATCTATTTTGCAATTTTGTCATGAATTAGCTTGTGGGGGACACTTCGGACCTAACCGAACTTTAAGAAAGGTTCTTGAGTGTGGACTATTTTGGCCAACCATATCACGCAATTGTTATTTGTTTTGTAAAAGCTGTGAACCGTGCCAAAGGACGGGAAACATTTCACAAAAGAACCAAATGCCACAAAATCCAATCCTTGTTTGTGAAGTTTTTGACGTATGGGGGATTGATTTTATGGGCCCATTTCCCGTCTCATTTGGCAACGTTTACGATGACAAAACAGTTATCGAGTTTTTAAAGTCTAATATTTTTGTAAGATTTGGTGTGCCTAGGGCTTTGATTAGTGATAGAGGGAAACATTTTTGCAACAAGATGATAGAGGCTTTATTAAGGAAGTATAACGTGACCCACCGTGTCTCTACCGCTTACCACCCCCAAACGAATGGTCAAACGGAGGTTTCGAATCGAGAAGTGAAGTCTATCCTTGAGAAGACGGTGAATCCAACAAGAAAGGATTGGAGTTTAATGCTTGATGATGCCTTGTGGGCCTACCGGACCGCTTACAAAACCCCAATAGGCATGTCTCCATTTAGGTTGGTTTTTGGAAAACCATTGCATCTTCTTGTATAATTGGAACACCGCGCATTTTGGGCGGTCAAGCAATGCAATTTGAATATTGATGAGGCGGGAAGACATAGGAAGCTTCTGTTGGGTTTTGAGCACTATAACACTCCTATGGTGCACATGCAACCCTAAATGCTTTGGATCTATGTTTTCTCTATTATACATGCATATTTTCAATTTTTCCAAAGCATTGTCCTAATCTAGCATACAAATTGCCAAATGAATAATACATCTAGATAGATGACATACCTTTTGAAGGACTTGTAGTTGTTGACCCTTGAAAGCTTGAGCACCTCAAGTGTGATGCCTCTAATGGTTCACAAACACCAATATGTAAGAGGATGATTTAAGAGAATAATCTATTTATCTCAAAGAGAAGAGGCAACCGATTTTGTTCTATGGAGGGTTCTATTTATAGTGTTGCACATGCTAGGGTTACACTTGGTAAACCCTAATAACTCGTGACTTTCCACATTCTCATGCTTCATGGGTTTAACCTCCATGGACTATCCATGGATTAGTTTAGCCCATAATCATGGATCATTAGCCCATACTACAAGAATGATTGATTTACATAATCAATCCCCATATATTTAATTAGTCTCTTTTGATCACAAAATTAATAAATTAATTCTTGATCAATACTAATTAAATAATTTTGTATTAATATATTATACTTGTAATATATTAATAAACCATAAATAACCTTATTCTCAAAATCCATCCTATCAAATTGCACTGGAGAAGGCAACCCAAAAGGACCATGCTACAATCGGGTCAAGTACATACCAGTTATAGTTATGGGCTTAGACACCAAATCCAACAACTTCAACTTCAAGAGTTGGAAGAATCGAGAAATGACTCTTATGAAAATTCAAGAATTTACAAGGAGAAAACGAAGCTTTTCCATGACAAGTCCATCACCCGGAAGCATTTTGAACCGGGACATAGGGTCCTACTTTACCATTCACGATTGAAGTTATTTTCGGGCAAGTTAAGATCAAGGTGGATCGGGCCTTTTGTTGTGATCAATACTTTTGACCATGGAGCGGTAGAAATTCAAAGCGGAAAGACGGGACACATTTTCAAAGTCAATGGGCACCGTTTGAAGCCATTCTATGAAGGTTTCAATGCAAATGCTCTTGAAATCATCCATTTGGATATCCCGATGTGTTGAAGCAAGCTAGGAAGACGTCTCGCTAAAGACGTTAAAGAAGGGGATTTTTGGAAAGCATTATGCTTTCACTTTTTCCAACTCCAATAAATTATTTTAAAAAGCGTTTTTGGGATTTTGAAAAATAATTTTTTTGAAAGGTTTCACCATTCATTCCCGCTTTTGTTCCCAACTTTTGTCAAATTTTCGAAACCGGGTCTTGCGGGAATCATTTTGGCCTAAAAATCAAGTTTTTGGAAATTTTCAATTTTTTTGAAGTACAGGAGGTTCACGCGGCCCGCGTGAAGATTTTTCCTTGATCTTGTGCGGCCCGCGTAAGGTCTTATGCGGGTATCATGCGGCCCATTCCCCGCCCACGTAGACAAATCTATCAATTCTTGTTCCGTTCATGCGGCCAGTATGCGGGTACCACGCAGCCCGCGCAGATCTTCCAAGACTTAGCATATTTTTTCGTTTTAGCTCACGCGGCCTCTATGCGGGTTCTATGCGGCCCGCGTGAATCGATAAACAAAGTTCTACCAAATCAGTGGATTCGAGAGGTACTAGACGCGGCCTATGTACGGCCTGCGCCCCACCCGCGTGTAACACGTTGACTGGACATTTAATGAGTTGAATCGTGTTGACCAGCTTTGACCTTTCTTGACTTTCTTGACCAGATGGATTAAAGTGTAGCCCTTCTTATTCCCTACCCCATCGACTTCTTCTTCTTCTTCCCTAAGCCTCATTATTCTCTCTCAAGAACACTCACCTACATTGAAGCCCTACACAAAAACTCGATTTCATGGAGTTCTACTGGTCGGAATCCCGCGAAACCACCGCCATTCTTCACTATTTTTCATCCTCTACAAACCCCACCCAAAAATCAGTCTGATTTGTGGCTGGAATTCTGGGCGCCGCCACCACCCTCCGCCGCCCTCTTCCACGTTTTCCGACCAACTCCGACCACCTTTGGAACTTCCGAGCACGGGGTTTTGTTTCTCTTCCCAAGGGCTTTCCAACCATACCAATCTTAACTCAAAATCTCACTAGAAATTTTCCCGGATTTTGCGTGCCGCCACTCTAGTCACCAGAAAAACTATTTGAAGCACGTTTTTTGGGGTCATTCCGGCAATTCAAACATAACACACGGAGCAAACTCATAAGCTTGGGGTATGCCCTGGAGAATCTCTTTGGTGGTTCTAATTCCGCTTCCAGAAGTTGTCCTGGTTATAAAAAAATGGGTACACTCGTTCCTTTCACTTGAATATTTGTGTATTGAATACCCGTTGCTTGTTGGAATTGTGTTGTCATTCGTGTGGTCTTTAGTGTGAATTGAGAATCATTATTGTCAAATTTTTGTCCCGTGTCAAATGTTTGAGCGTGCAAAAGCTGGAACCGGGCCTACTTCATCTAAAGGTGGATCGAAAAGCAAATCCAAGTACCCCCCATTTCGTTTGTTAAATCGTGAAAACCGCAAAACATATGAATTCCTCACTTCCAACAAACGACTAGTCAAATCGACAAAATTCCTTCATAGAGAATCTTTTGAAACTCTCGGAGTGCTCGAAGGGGTTCAAGCGTTATTTGACAACATTGGTTGGGGTCAATTCCTTCATAATCGTGCAGCCACCTACGTTGAGCCAACCTTATAATCGCTTTCCACATTCGACGTTGATTATTCATCCATGCTTGCGTCTAGCACACCAAGTCCTTGTATGCACCATTTTTGCCCGCTCAGAAGTGGGTCAAATCTCTAAAGCTGACTTATTTTTTCTTTGGTGCATGACTCATGAAAATGGACCCAACCCGGATTTTGCAACCTTCTTCTTTGCCAAATGTTACAATCTCATCACCATGGATTTCGAGGACATTTTTATTGGAGGCTTGATCACACTCATTGCATCAAGGCCCCCACTTCAACTTCATCTTTCCACCCTTCCATTTGAAAAAGCATCTGGCCCCTCTCGTCTTGACTTTAACGCACTCCGACAAATGCTAATCATTCGCGACTCGATCGATGGTCACATATGGAATCTTGATGGTCAGCCATACCTCATTCTCCCTTATGAGTATATCGGGTCATTCGAACCAACCGACCCCGAGCAATGGGTCATTCCATTCGATTACCCTCCGCCTGTAGATCAAGATGATGATCATTTTCAGTCTCCTCCACAACATTTTGACCAGCCCCAATAACCGCTGCAATAGCAGGGGGGACACGAGATCCCATCATATTTCCCCTACATTATTTGACCAGTTCGCCATAATGTTCTCCACCGTTCAACGCATCGACACTCAGACACAGGAGAACACTCGAGCCATTCAGGATGTGGTGGCCCGTGTTGATCGGCTGGAGCAGTCATTCCCATCCACTTCCCGTCAGGTCCAGGACATGTGGGACTACCACTACCACCACAGACACTTTCCGCCGCCCGACCCTCCGATTTAGGTCATTTCCGCCCTTTTCTTAAGCATTGAGGACAATGCTTGTTCTTAAGCTTGGGTGGGGCATTTCCCTTTCTTTTTACCTTTTCATGCATTTTTTTTAGTTAGGTTACATATCATATTAGTTTAAGATAATTTGCATTCATTTTTTTTATTTTATATAATTCCAAAAAGAATTTATTTTCTTCTTTTCCACTTTTTATTTTGCATAACATTTAGCTTAGGGCCTTAACATTCATGCATTTTTGTTGTCTGTTTATTCTCACCCCCCTTGGATGCCATGGAACAGGTTCATAGTTATTGTATCATTATTGGTCGATGTAACAACCCAAAATTCCAAAAAAAAATTCATTTTTAATTAAGAAATTCATTTCCATAAATTATAAAATTCCAATCACAATTGTTTTCAAATCCATAACATCAGATAAATTATTCATAAAATTAGAGTGTCCCCAAACAAAACACCAGAGAGTGCATGCCGCGCCATCACGTTGGGCCCTTGCCCTTAGATCCCGAAGTACCTTAAACAACCAACAAACTGTAAGCTAATGCTTAGTGAGTTCCCCAGATCATACCCCACATAAACCGGATAATCATATAATCCATATCAATCTTATAAGCCATGCATATAAACATATAAGGATGCCTTGGACATCCTCCAGGGTCTTACTCCAGGATGCCATGGGCACCCCCGCATGGTCTTACACCTATGTGCCATGGGCACCCCCATGGTCTTACTTGGAATGTCATGGGCACCCCCACATGGTCTTACAACCAAGTGTCATGGTCACCCCCATGGTCTTCACCTGGAATGCCATGCCCCCCCCCCCCCGCATGGTCTTACAACCAAGTGTCATGGGCACCCCCATGGTCTTTCATGCAAATATCACAACAACAACTAGCATACCACATAGCATATAACCAACTAGCATACCACCTAGCATATAACCAACTAGTGTACCACATATCACAAAATGGGTCGGCCTTGGTGCCTTCAACCCATTGGTATGGTGAGGAGACTCACCTCTCAAGAAATGTTGAACTGATACGATCCAATCCCAACTCGCAACTCCGAACTCAACCGCCTACAACCACCCTGCAACCACTTCAATAAAATCCCGAATTAACAAAGATACCCTTAAAGTCAAACTTGGTCAACCCTGGTCCAAGTCAAAGTCAACAGTCAAGGTCAATAGTCCATGTTTGACCCAACTCGTCGAGTGCATCTGGAAACTCGTCGAGTTCCTTCAGTGTTTAGAAAGCCAGAACAACCCTAGCCAACTCGCCGAGTTATCTCATCAACTCGCCGAGTTCGCTCAGTATCTAGAAGGCGGAAAAATTTGATCCAACTCACCGAATTGGTAAGGCAACTCGTCGATTTTTTCCCCTGTTGCACACGTTCGGATTTTCCTTCGATTCTATGGACTCTAATGCTGAGATCTGGATTCCTAATGTGCCTTAAATGATAAAGTTTCCAACTTTATCCTTTGGTACCATCCCAAACGTCCAAAACTCTTAACCAAGCCTTTTAAACCCAAAAGTTTAACCATTAAGCCCAAGACCTTAGAGATCTAAAACCCACCCCTTTTCAGAAGAGGTTCTAACCTCAAGGATGTCCCAAAGATTAAAGCCTTATAGACATGCATGTACAATGCATGTCTTGAAACCAAAATGGCCCAAAAAGGAGAAATATGCCCTAACTTCCAAGCATGGCATCAAGACTTGATCAAAAGTCAGATCTAACCCACTATGAGGCTTTCTTGCCCTGGAGATTCATAAATTTGCAAGCTTTATGAATCCCATGCATGCACAACTAAGAATGATGAGGGATGAAGGGACGAAATCTGAGATCTAGTTATGCATGTATATAAAACTTGGGTTTTGAATACTCACAACATTTCACCCCAGTGCCAAACTGAAGATGCTTTCTAAATCCTTGCCTCTTTCTCACCAACTTCTCCTCTTCTTGCTCCAAAGTGCCAACTAGCTCATAATATGGAAGAAAATGGAGATTAGGGTTTGCAATATCGATGTTAGGGTTTAGGGGGGCTGATAAGGGTTCAGCCTCTAAGGCTTAAGGAGATTATATAGGGCGCAAACCCTAAAATTTAGGGTTTGATCTCTGGCCATCAACTCGTCGAGTTGGGGCTCCCAACTCATCGAGTTGGATCCTAAAACTCCGCGGCTAAATAATTTCCTACACGACGAGTTGGAGCTTCCCAACTCGTCAAGTTCCAATTCAAAACCCTAAAAATGTTGAAAATTGAATAATACCGGACCAAGCATTACAAATCTCCCCCACTTAGACTAGACTTCATCCTCAAAGCCATGCAAACAAATCCGGGTAATGCTCTCGCATCTCATCTTCCGGCTCCCATGTCCATTCGTAGCCTCTTCGGTGCTGCCATTGCACCTTCACTAGCTTCACCTCCTTGTTACGAAGAACCTTAGTCTTCCTATCCATAACTGCAATGGGGTTCTCAATGTAATTCAGGCTCTCATCTACCTGAATGTCGTCCAGAGAGATAACTGCGGCCTCGTCAGTGACACATTTCCGAAGCTGAGACACATGGAATGTATTATGAATCTGACTCAGCTCGTCCGGGAGGTCCAGTCGATAAGCAACCCTGCCGACTCGGGCATATATCTTGAACGAACCAATAAATTGGGGCCCCAACTTGCCCGTATTACGAAACCTAATGATACCCTTCCATGGTGACACCTTCAGTAAGACGAAATTTCCCACCTGAAACTCTAGATCTGATCGACATCGGTCAGCATAGCTCTTTTGACGGCTCTGTGCGACCCGCAGCCTGTCGCACACCTGCTAAATCAACTCGGTAGTCTTGAGCACCACCTCAGCGCTCCCCATGACTCGATGCCCTACCTCGCCCCAACAAACAGGAGTCCTACACCTCTAACCATACAACATCTCAAACGCAGGTCGGTCGATACTAGCATGATAACTATTGTTATATGAAAACTCTGCTAGTGGGAGTTATGTATCCAAACTCCCTCCAAAATCCAGTACATATGCCCGTAGCATATCCTCGAGCGTCTGGATCGTCCGCTCGCTCTGGCCGTCTGTCTCGGGGTGGTAAGCAATGTTGTAGTGTAACTATGTGCCCAGTTCCTCGTGGAACTTTCTCCAGAATGTGGATGTAAATCGGACATCCCGGTCAGAGACTACCAACACTGGTACCCCGTGCCTAACCAGCACCTCTCGCACAAAAATATCTGCTAATTTCTCAGCAGAAATGCTCTCGGAGATCGGAATAAAATGGTCACTCTTCGTCAGTCTATCCACAATGACCCAAATGGAATCCACGCCCCTCGCCGTCCTCGGTAACATCGTGATGAAGTCCATGGTGATCTCTTCCCACTTCCACATAGGAATGGGTAGCGGCTGAACCTTGCCGTGAGGCCTCTGATGTTCGACCTTGACCTTCCTGCATGTCAAACACCGCTCCACGAACCAAGCGACCTCCCGCTTCATGCAGGGCCACTAGTAACTCAACCTCAAATCTCTGTACATTTTTGTAGCCCCGGGATGTATAGATAACTTAGACTTGTGTGCCTTCTCCAATATCTTTTGTCTCATTCCCCTAGATACCGGTACCCACTCCCGGCCACATTGTGTCAAAAGTCCCCGACCATCCCGTACAAACAAGGGAATCTGACCCCGAATCCGCTCTATCTTCCAGTTCTCTTTCTTCAAACCCTCCACCTGATCCTGACTGATCATATCCAATAAGGCAGAAATCACCATCTTCCTCAGACAAACATCTCTAATCAGAGGGCTTTCCGCTTTGCGGCTCAAGGCATCGGCGACCACGTTGGCCTTCCCTAGATGGTATAAAATCTCGCAGTCATAATCTTTCAGTACATCCACCCACCTCCTCTATCGCATGTTGAGGTTCTGCTGATCCATCAAATATTTCAAACTTTTGTGGTCAGTATAGATAGTGCACCAAACTCCGTACAAGTAATGCCTACAGATTTTGAGGGCAAACACCATTGCCCCCAATTCCAGGTCGTGAGTGGGGTAGTTCGCGTCATGAGGCTTCAGATTCCTCGAGGCTCGTGCTGCTCCTTGGTCTTAGAATAGACCCTGATATCTTATGGGTTTTGAGCATTCTAACACTCCTAAGGTGTACATGCAACCCTAAATGCTTTGGATCTTTGTTTTCTCTAATATACATGCAAACTTTCAATATTCCAAAGCATCATCCTAACTAGCATACAATGGAGTATCTATACTACAAGATTCTAGTTAGATGACATACCTCTTGTTGTAGCTTGCCATCCTTGATGTATTTGGCCTTTAAGAACTTAGCACCAATAGTGTGAATGCCTCAAATGGAATCACAACACACCTAAGACAAAGGATAAGTTGAGAGAGAATGACTTGCTCTAGAAATCGACTCTATGACTCTTCCAAAGATCACTAGTGCCAATTTTACCAACCAAGGGGCTTCTTATATAGTGTGGCACAACTAGGGTTACACCATGCAAACCCTAATGTGCATGACTTTCCACATTCCTTAGGCTCCATAGGTTTTAACCTCCATGGAGTATCCATGGGTCACTACATGGGTTTAGCCTAACATCAAGAGCTATGGATCATAAGCCCACTTTATAAGAATGAATGATTTACACAATCAATCCCCATATATTTAATTAGTCTCTTTTGATCACTAAATTAATTCCAAATTAATTTTTGATCAATACTAATTGAATAATCTGATTTCATATTAATATATTAGAACTTATAATATATTAATAAATCATAAATAACCTCTTCTCAAAAGTCCATCCTATCAAATTTCCCTGGTGATATGCAACCCAAATGGACCATGCTACTCTCGGGTCAAGTACATACCAATTATAGTTATGGGCTTAGACACTAACCCAACAGTCTCCCACTTGGATAAGTCTAATAACGATTATTGCAAGTATGACTCCATAACCTGACTAGCAATCGTAGCTCTTAAAAGCCGCTGTCGAACTCTGACTTAGTCAATGACACGTCCATTAGATAAGGGATCATATATTCCTCCATTCTAGATATCATATGGACTGAGACATGGATTATAATCATTTTCTCTGTCCATCTGTTGTTTCCCGATTTCCGATTTATGACGACTGACTAATTGAACAAATCAAATCAGTCCAGGCCTGGTGTCATCACTAAATCATCGAGGGGCCCACAGATATCGCTTTTATCCACATGGGGTAAAAGGAACGAATAAACTTCGACCCAAATGCTCGCTTGTAGTTACTCATCAAATTACACACAACAATATGTTTTATAACATCCAAGTTACTGGTGCGTTTACATACGTCAATGTGCAACCGACTCGCAACTACAACTCACATGTCTCCGTTTCAAGAATATAAAATATTATCGTCTCATGATCACTCATGATAAAATCCATGAAGTGATTCAAATGAGCGTGGGTTGAATCCAATACTCGAATCTTATTCCAGGAGTACTAATGAACACTGCAGCCACCTTGTCCTAGACAAACTAAAGACCCATTCATGACAGTCTTGCCTCAATACCTACTTCCAAAGTATGATTGACTGTGGATGGTTTGAATAACCTAGTTATTCGGGAAGTCAAAACATGCAAAGTGATACACAAGAATAATATTAATCCTATATGGCCCAAAAACTTTTGAGTCATATTGATTACTCATTATTCATTGTATAATGCTTCGAATAATCAACTTAATACTTGAATTAAAACAATAGTTATGCCATGCTCCAAGCATGCACACTATGTTTGTCTGAACAATAGTTATGCCATGCTCCAAGCATGCACACTATGTTTGTCTATGGTCCTTACTTTGTGAAATAGATCTATTGAAAAACATTTCAATGATGCTCATTTCAAAATTCCAAATCCTTATTGCAAGTGTAAGAATTCTAAATTCTTGTCACTGCTAGAAAGTGTTAGATTCTAAACTATCATGCAAAGATTCTTTTGTAATGTCTAGCTTCCAAAAGTCACAGAGACTTGACCAATGATATTACAAAATATTCCTTTAGAGATTGTTACAAGACAATTCCATGGAAATGAAGTCTCAAATTCAAAGTACATTCCTTTGAACATCCTTCTTGCATAAAAGTTTCTAACTTTTTCGTCTATTCTTCAACTCCCAATATGGAAACATTCCATATTTGCTATACGACAACTCATTATTAATAGACTCCTGTCTATTCATAATAATGTCAATATGGTCCATCCATTACTATACTTCCAACTGTCCTTAAGCGACCAATCTTTGGTGAGCCTTAGATTGTCCTTAACAGTTGTTTAACCACTTTAGTCATATCCGGTTCTATTCCTTTTTCCCTCTAAATGTCCTAGGCATTCGGAAAATTAGAACAAGAGAATATTATAGCATATGAATCGATACTATACCCGAAGCATATGAGACAGATTCATAATGTCTAACATAAATACATGATACTTAATCAGTCTTTTGCTATAATATTTCTATTTCAATGTTCTCATAATTTTGATTATGAAGAGGGATGCCGTAATCATAATCAAATTTGAGAACACAATTTACATTTACATATACATAATTTACTTATGTTGAACCATTCCAACATAACATTCATATATATATATATATATATATATATATATATATATATATGACTAAATTTGATTAAAATCTCACAATCTAAGCTTTTAGATGTGAAATGAAGTATAAATTCATCTCCCTTAATTATAGCAAAACAACTTTTCAAACCCTGCGACTTTGTGACTTGAAACTTTTTTTTTCTATAATTAACATTGCCAACTTGCAACACTTTCCATAATAATTATGCTCCCACTAGCATAATAATTATTATCTTTATTAGCACAACACTTATGCTCCCACTAGCTTTGACATGTATTCAGAAATCAGCTGGACTTTTAGAAATCAATACTTATTGACTCTCATTACCAAAGTTCGGATTTCTGATATGAGACGCTTCGATAAGACTTTATCTAGGCTTCTCAAACTCATACACCTTTCCTTAGATAGCTCACATGTGTGTCTAAACAATTTTAAAACTTACAGCCATAAGTCTGAAATGTTTAGACCTTTGCTATTTCTCACAATTCGAATTATGAAGAGGGGTGCCGTAATCTTAATCGAATTTGAGAATGCAAATATCACAATTGCTAACTATTTAAAATCTACTTATTTTAAGTGTTTCCTCATAATCATTTTCATGAATTGGAGAGAAACCTTATGACACTTAGATTTTTATGGTGTATGTGTTCCTATCCATATGAATTTGTCATAACCATAATCACAAGACAAGGTTAGTGACAAATCCAAACTAATATGGACTGAACTTGTTCAATCTTAATTTCTTGCCACTTGGCAGCACAAGGGCCTACCATTGCTTCCAGGTTGTTATGCAAGTAATTGAGAACTCATAGAACTCACATGCATAGTCAGCCAACTGGATTGGGCACAGAAACAATCAACACAATAGGTTACAAACCTCAAGTCGTGTGCTAGTGATTAACAATAGGTTTTATTCTTGATTAGTTATTGAAGCTTTTCCAAGATCTTTAAGACTCCCACTGCCCTCTTGACACATAAGATTCTTTTGTCATGAATCATTCCTTGACAAAACAAATATTCAAGAGTTAGTGCGGATTCTTATCAAGACAAACACTTCACAAAATTGGCCTTAGTTGGTCTTTGTTTTATCCAAAATCATCACAACTTACCAATTTCAAATGTACAAGAGTAGAAAACTTTTACTCTACATTTGATAAGTGTTTTAAACCTTTCTTAAGATCATGTCACTCAAGGTTACAATCTTGGAGTATTACTCTAAGACTTGTTTTGGGAACGAAGTATGACTCATCTTCTTGATTTAAGCTATTTGAACAATTCACGATTCCTCTTCTTAGCCATACAAATGCACTAAGATGTCTTTAGAGGATTAATTGTGATATGGTTTTTCCATAAACATTAAGATGATTATAAAACACGATACTAAAGTACTCTCCCATCTTTTCATATTGGAGAAACTTTTATCTTTCTGCCTAATTTGATTTTTTCTCATTCGTTCCGCCATACATTGAACCTTTTCCAATGTTTCAGAATTATACTTAAACTTGTAAGCATAACCATGTCTACTAGACTTTAGTAAATCATGACGAATAGTCTTATCGATCTTTGTGGTGGATCTTGACCAGCGCACACCCAATGTACCCGATCCCCTAGTCCTTCACTTGAATCACATATACATGTGAACAAGGAATTAATCTTAATTTACTAAAGATGAAAATTCTCATTCATCATACAATACAACTTGCATGATTCCAAGTTTCTGTCCAATTGAAACTTGGGTGATGAGAATCTTTCCTTATTTGGAAAATACTCGACACTACCACAAACGAAAGAATCAAATTCATATTGCTAACATAGAAACATACAAACATCAATTTTCACAAATGCCATTGCAAGGAGATATAATAAAAAAAACCAAATTTTATTTATTTATAAAATGCGGAAAAAACTTTTCCTTACAATGCAATTACAAATGAAAACTATGTTATTACATATTTCCTAGCAATCTATCATAACTCCTAAGCAGCAGCTCAAAAATCCAATCTTCGAACCATGCGATTGAAATCCATCTTCGCGATCAGATTCAACATACTCTTCCTTTAAGCTTCCTTCCCTTTGCATGATCCTACAAAACATCAAAATGCAACCTTGACACATCATGTATTAAGAATCAACAATTAGGAACTTGATAGAGTTATACAGTAGACTTACCTGAAGCAGAGTCAAACTTTTCGATTCTACATTTTCTCAGATCTTTCAGGTAATCAGGGCAGCTTCGCAACCAAAGCCCCTTCTCTTGGCAATAGAAACATATAGATTCTTTGGGAATGCTATACGGGACAATCTCAGACTTAGCCTTTCTCTTTCCCTTGGAAAGAGAAATCTTTTCTGGACTTCCAATGTTTCCATTGTCAATGTCCATGGAAGTTTGGGGAGTAGATCTTCCAATCAAATTTGCTTTTCCAGTGCACCAAATCATTGCTGATTCAGCAGCAACAAGCAAATAGGTAAGATCAATAAGGGTCATGTCGTGGTATGTCACATAGTAGTCCTTAATGAACTCACTATATGACTCAGGAAGTGATTAAAGAACCCAGTCAACCGCCAACTTCCTCGAGACAACGACACCCAATACTCTCAGCCTGTCAATATGTGACTTCATCTCCAAGACGTGAGTACACACAAGCCTTCCATCTTGATGTTTCATTGCAAGTAGGGCTTGAGTGACCTTGAATTTTTCAAGTCTCTGAACTTGTGGGTTAGGGAGAATTATTGGAGGAGGTGAAGGAAGTGAAGTATGACTTCCACGATCCAACCGTGGGACATCATCTTCAAGAGGAAAGCTTGTTCCAAAAGATTTGGGAAGACCATAGTTGTCTGAACTAGACATCTACAATGGGAGAAATTCAAGTTAGTTGATTTAAGTCCTTAATATAACACCCAAATGAAATATTAAGGCTAGGACCCAACACAATATTGTACAATTTGGAAGAGGGATGCCGTAATCCAATTGCAAAATATTTGAAGGTAGGTAAATGACGATTTACCAATTTCCATCACGAAAAACGAAAAAGAATTTTAAGTTTTAAGTGAATTGAAATTCCCAGATCCTTTGAGATTCATTGAAACTTTCAATGGCATGTTTAAATCTCGATTGTGCCCTTCAAGTTTGTGACTGGGATGCCAAGGATCACAAACAAGGTGTGAATAACCATGCAAATTAGTTTGGTACACCCAATGTTACAACCACCTAATCAATGTGCCGGTTAACCACACACGCTCCATTGATCTATGATTAACATCAAGCTACCCTTTGCCACGCACTGTCTGTCCAGATTAGTGTGCCGGTTAACCACACACACTCCAGTAACGACTTAACAAGGTGCATAGTGCAATTTCATGGGTTAGCACCATATTCACATTTTCCTAAGTAACTAAGATTTGGGAATTTATAAGTGTTTAGTTACTTTATATTTATCATTATACTTTTAATGAAGGGAGAATTAGAGTCCTATCCTACCCGTTCGGCTAACGACCCTCCACCAAATTAAGGAAGCGGTGGGTGGGAGTGGACACCCATTAAACTGCCATTTTATAGGCAGTAACCTTATACCCCCCTTATAGACCGGCTTCGTGAATGAGGCCTACTAACGGTAAGACTGAATTTGTTCTTATACATATATATAAATATTAAACCTATAGTATTATAATAGTATAAGGGTAGAATTTTAAACTTTAAAATTCTAGGGTTTGGAATTAAATGTTTCAAAAGTTAGTCTTTTACATTTACAAATTCCAAAACTTGAGGGCAAGTTTTGAACTATTCAAAAACTTTTAGAATCCATAACTTATGAGTTTAATATAGGATTTAATGAAAAGACTTGAAAATCCATAACTTAAGGACAATTTATGGAGTTCATAAAAGCATTTATGGAAAAAGACTCTTCTAGTTCATAACCTATAAGTTTAATGATCTCTTTAAAAGAAAAACTTTTCATTTTCCATAACTTGAGGACAAGTTATGGAATTCATCAAAAACATTTAGATCAACTAATGTAAATTACAAAATCAAACAATTTGTCAATGATCTAAATTAAACTCATAAGAACATGGTGATCTCTTCCCACTTCCACATAGGAATGGGTAGCGGCTGAACCTTGCCGTGAGGCCTCTGATGTTCGACCTTGACCTTCCTGCATGTCAAACACCGCTCAACGAACCAAGCGACCTCCCGCTTCATGGAGGGCCACCAGTAACTCAACCTCAAACCTCTGTACATTTTCGTAACCGCCGGATGTATAGATAACATTGACTTGTGTGCCTCCTCCAATATCTTCTGTCTCATTCCTCTAGATACCGGTACCCACACCCCGCCACATTGTGTCAAAAGTCCCCGACCATCCCATACAAACAAGGGAATCTGACCCCGAATCCGCTCTATCTTCCAGTTCTCTTTCTACAAACCCTCCACCTGATCCTGTTTGATCATATACAACAAGGGGGAAATCACCATCATCCTCAGACAAACATCTCTAATCGGAGGGCTTTCCGCTTTGCGGCTCAAGGCATTGGCCACCACGTTGGCCTTCCCTGGATGGTATAAAATATCGCAGTCATAATTTTTCAGTACATCCACCCACCTCCTCTATCACATGTTGAGGTTCTGCTGATCCGTCAAATATTTCAAACTTTTGTGGTCAGTATAGATAGTGCACCCAACTCCGTACAAGCAATGCCTCCAGATTTTGAGGGCAAACACCATTGCCCCCAATTCCAGGTCGTGATTGGGGTAGTTCGCCTCATGAGGCTTCAGCTTCCTCGAGGCTCGTGCTGCTCCTTGGTCTTAGAATAGACCCTGATATCTTATGGGTTTTAAGCATTCTAACACTCCTAAGGTGTACATGCAACCCTAAATGCTTTGGATCTATGTTTTCTCTAATATACATGCAAACTTTCAATATTCCAAAGCATCATCGTAACTAGCATACAATGGAGTATCTATACTACAAGATTCTAGTTAGATAACATACCTCTTGTTGTAGCTTACTATCCTTTATGTATTTGGCCTTTAAGAACTTAGCACCAATAGTGTGAATGCCTCAAATGGAATCACAACACACCTAGGACAAAGGATAACTTGAGAGAGAATGGCTTGCTCTAGAAATCGGCTCTATGACTCTTCCAAATATTACTAGTGCCAATTTCACCAACCAAGGGGCTTCTTAGATAGTGTGGCACAACTAGGGTTACACCATGCAAACCCTAATGTGCATGACTTTCCACATTCCTTAGGCTCCATGGGTTTTAACCTCCATGGAGTATCCATGGGTCACCACATGGGTTTAGCCCAACATCAAGAGCTATGGATCATAAGCCCATTTTATAAGAATGAATGATTTACACAATCAATCCCCATATATTTAATTAGTCTCTTTTGATCATTAAATTAATTCCAAATTAATTCTTGATCAATACTAATTAAATAATATGATTTCATATTAATATATTAGAACTTATAATATATTAATAAATCATAAATAACCTCTTCTCAAAAGTCCATCCTATCAAATTTCCCTGGTGATATGCAACCCAAATGGACCATGCTACTCTCGGGTCAAGTACATACCAATTCTAGTTATGGGCTTAGAGACTAATCCAACAATATCATCAATAAAAACGATCACAAACTGATCCAACATCGGCCTACAAACCCTGTTCATGAGGTGTAACATCCGGATTCCCAGGTATCTTATTTTAAGTATTTACCTTGAGTTTTAGGGAGGGACTCGGCGAGTAGGCGCTCAAACTCGCCGAGTAGGATCGCGAATTCTTGTCTGGATTAATGAGGGACTTGGCGAGTCCGCGCTGTAAAGTGAAACCCTAAATCTCAGGGCCTGAGCCCTATTTAAAGGCCTTTATTGCCTCCATTTGCGGCTACCAGTCCAGAGAGAGATACCCTAGCGACTATGAGCGAGTTGTGAGAGAGTTTGAGCCTTTTTGATCATTTTTGGTGTGATTTTGCAAAGGAGAAAGTGTTTCCAGCAAGGGGAGGTCAAGAGGATTGCATTTCAGTGGGTTTTCGACTTGGCTCTTCAAGTTTGAGGTAGCTATTTGATCCTATCCTTCTGTTTTGTTTAAGGGCATTGAATTTAGGGTTTTCTATACCCTTTTATGGCTTGTGTAGTTGTGTATAGTGTCCCATTGAGTGCTAAACTCTAGATCTGGACCTTTTGAGGTCCAGAGAGCCTGAACCATGCTGCTTTTTGTGGTTCTATGGAGGAATTGGACATAGGTTGCCATGTTAAAAGGGATTTCACCAAAATAAGCCTTGGGAGCATTGCATGTGTAGCAAGATTAGACCTTTACGTGTTTATTGGTCATGGGGAAGTCAGATCTATAGATTAGAGAAGCAAATCTGACCTCAAGAGGTCAGATGAGTGTTGTCATGGGAGGAACTCGCCGAGCCCATAAGGGACTCGACGAGTTGAGTCGGGTTGCCCCGCGACTCGCGACCTGTGACGACCCGTGGAGTATAGGGTTGACTCAGCGAGTCAAGTGAGGACCAGGGGCGAAGAGGACATGCATATACTCGCCGAGTCACTCTAGTGCACTCGGCGAGTCCGGTCAATGTTGACCGTTGACTTTTGTTGACTTTTAGGGTTTAGTGAGTGTTTCGACTTATGAGCCATTAGAGGGGTAAAATGGTCTTTTACCCTTCTTAGAGAACTTATAGAGAGGGGTTGGCCTAGCCTTTAGAAGTTGTATTAGTTAGAGTAATTATTATGTGATTAGGCGAAGGCTAGTGCAGTATTTCAGAGCTCGAGGTTTACCGAGTTACCCGAGGTGAGTCTTCTCACTATACTTTACCTAGAGTGGTAATTAGAGTTATGTGACAGAGTATCTGGTATGATATTTATGTGATTGTGATACACTGCATTATTTCTATGTGATTCATGCTGTGTATGTTCCAGAGTTACAGAGTTAGAACCGGAAGGTTCACAGAGTTAGGACCAGAGGGTCCACAGAGTTTGGACCGGAGGGTCCACAAAGTTATAGCCTCGAGTGGCTAATATGTGTTATATGTGGTATTTTGGGGAACTCACTAAGCATTTATGCTTACAGTGTTTTGTGTTATGTGTTTCAGGTACCAGTGAGGATCGCAGGAAGGCGCCGGCATGATCAGTACACACTATTGGAGTTTTACACATTTTGATCTTGGGATGTGTTTTTATGGAGTTGATATGTGATACATTGAGATTTAGAGAATATTTATGAATGAAATTATATTTTTAAAAGTGAAAAATTGTTTTGAAATTTAGGGTGTTACAAGTTGGTATCAGAGCCTTGGTTTGAGGGATTCAGATGCACCTCGAGCGCATTTGAACTCAAACTGAGGATTTGAGGAATTTTTTTGAAATAAAACAAAATTTTTCTAAAAGAGTAAAAGGATTTTGAAAAGAACAGAGCAGAGCAGTGTGTACGATCAGCCAGCGCCCGAACGGTGATTTCCCAAAATACCCTTACATTATGTGTTATGAGATATTATGTGGTATGTTATGCATGCTAGAGTAGGCTAGGTATTCCTGGTTAGGACTAGAGTGGGCCTGATTTGTGATGCCTTGGCCTAGGAGTTATTGCTACTATGAGATACTTCGAGAGTAAGTAGGTAGCAGCGAGGAGCTTATGAGTGGTCTACCGGAGAGTAACCTGAGTTTAGTGAGATATAGAGTACTTGTGATCTGGGATCCTAGGAGGAGGACTTGGGGTGAATACCGATGCGCTGTGGAAGGTAGTATAAGGGCCCGTACTACTAGAAACACCGGATCGGTGAGCAGTCCAAGTAAGAATCCTTAGGGTACTAAAGAGCAAGTAGGGTTGGGTCTCGAGTGCGAGTATACTCGAGCGAGTCTCTGATTTCTTTTGTGTTGTATTTCAGAGACATCATGGTTGGGACGCACCACCACCCAGGAGGCAGTGGTACCAGTGATGAGGAGATCCGTAGGTTGATTCATGAGGAGGTGGTTGCTGCCATCTGAGCCGAGATACCAGAGATGATTGGGTCTATCAAGACCACCCTGATCGAGACTTTCGACGAGCGTTACACTGCTCTTACTGATGCTGCTGTTGCTGCAGCCACCGCAGCCGTCGCTGCTGCGAGACCGCAGGGGGGTGACTCGTTGCTGTACCGAGAGTTCAGCAACACGAAGCCACCAGAGTTTGATGGGACGCAGGATCCGATCGCTGCGATGAGATGGATTTATGATATTGACGGATGCTTCTATACGTGTTCTTGTCCGGAGCATCTGAGATTTCGGTTCGCGCTGAACCAGCTTCGCTTGGGAGCGAAGGACTGGTGGAAGTTTGTGACAGCGCACTATTCTTCTACAGAGCTTGCTGCGGTGACCTGGGAAAGGTTCACCGCTATGTTTCGTGATGAGTACGTTCCCCCGGTGGAAAGGGAACGTTTGGCCCAGGAGTTCTTGACCCTCAAGCAGGGTACCGAGTCTGTTACTGTGATCACCAGGATGTTCCATGAGAGGGCGATGTTCTGCCCTGAGCACGTGTCTTCCGAGCAGGCACGCATGAGTCAGTATTTGAGCATTTTGAGGAGAGACATCCGCGAGTTCGTGGCGAACTCGTCGTATAGGACATTTTCCGAGCTTCAGGAAAATGCTCGGAAGAGGGAGATAGAGCTTGAGACTCAGGCTAGGGAGGAGGCGGAGTCTCAGACGAGGGATCGGCGACCGGCCCAGTCCCAGCCGGTAGCCAAGCGGGCCAAGCCCGCCGATTCGAGATCAGGGAACCAGAAGAGCCGCACTTGTGGCAAGTGCGGCAAGAGTCATGAGGGGGTTTGCAGAGCAGGGTCTTGCTACAAGTGTGGCAAGGAGGGGCACATGGCCAAGGATTGCCCCAAGGGGTTTGCAGTCTGTTTTCACTGCAACCAGACAGGACACCGGAAGGCCGAGTGTCCGCAGTTGCGGGGGTCACCCCAGGGAGCATCACAGGGATCTGCCCCTGCTACCGTTCGAGCTGCAGAGAGTCGGCCAGCGAAGGCCAAGGCGCCAAAGGCTCGCGGGAGAGCCTTCCAGTTGATAGCAGAGGAGGTCCGCGCAGCGCCAGATGTTGTGGCGGGTATGTGTTCTTTCATCTATTTATTTTGAGATTATGGTGTTATGCTTATATTATGATATGCGTAGGTACGTTTCTTGTGAGTTCTGTACCTGCTTTGGTGTTATTTGACTCGGGTGCGAGTCGGTCTTTTGTGTCGTTAGCCTTTAGTCAGCACATCAGTATCTTTCGAGAGGCGTTGAGTCGACCTTTGCGAGTTTCCATAGCTGACGAGAGAGCGGTGTATGCCACTGCTGTGATCCGAGGATGTGTACTCGAGATCTTCGGCGTTGAGTTTCCGATTGATTTGGTCCCGATTGCGAAGGGAGATGTCTGTGTCATCGTGGTCATGGACTGATTGAGCAGGTTTGGAGCGGTTATCAACTGCGAGCGACAGTTGGTGACCATACGAGACCCTAGTGGGGGAGTTCTTACGGTTTATGGCGAGGGTACCCGTTCTGGGTCAGCATTTTATTCGGCCGCTAGAGCGAGGCAGAGCCTACAACAGGGCTGTAGTGGGTTTGTGGCTTATGTGGTGGATACGAGAGTAGATGCAGAGAGACCGAGGTCGGTCGATGAGGTCCCAATAGTGCGTGAGTTCCCGGATGTTTTCCCCGAGGAGTTGCCGGGCGTGCCTCCCGAGAGGCAGGTAGAGTTCCGCATCGATTTGGTTCCGGGGGCAGCACCTATCGCCAAGGCGCCTTATCGCCTTGTGCCGCCAGAGATGCAGGAGTTATCCTCGTAGCTTCAGGAGCTGCTGGGGAAGGGGTTTATTCGACCGAGTAGCTCGCCGTGGGGAGCACCGATCCTTTTTGTCAAGAAAAAGGATGGTCCACACCGGATGTGCATTGATTACCGGGAGTTGAACAAGTTAACGGTCAAGAACCGTTACCCACTGTCGAGGATTGATGATCTGTTCGATCAGTTGCAGGGAGCATCTTGGTTCTCCAAGATAGACTTGAGGTCTGGATATCACCAGATGAGGGTGCGAGATGAGGATATCTAGAAGACGGCGTTCAGGACTCGTTATGGGCATTATGAGTTCGTGGTGATGCCTTTTGGGCTCACCAACGCACCTGCAATGTTCATGGATCTCATGAAAAGGGTGTGCAGACCGATGTTGGATCGCTCGGTGATTGTATTCATCGACGACATACTGGTGTATTCGAGATCCAGAGATCAGCATGAGGAGCATTTGAGGGAGATCCTCGGAGTCCTAAGATCGGAGAGGCTTTACGCCAAATTCTCCAAGTGCGATTTCTGGTTACGTGAGGTCCAGTTCTTAGGACACCTCGTCAACCAGAATGGGATATTGGTCGATCCGGCCAAGATTAAGGCGATGATGAGTTGGGAGGTGCCGAGATCCCCCACCGAGATCAGGAGTTTTCTGGGTTTGGCTGGCTACTATTGGAGATTTATCAGGGATTTCTCCAAGATCGACGTGCCTCTCACCAGGTTGACCCGGAAGGGTGTGGCTTTTTCGTGGGGACCGGAGCAGCAGACCTCGTTTGAGACACTTCGCTAGAGGTTATGCGAAGCCCTGGTGTTAGCTCTCCCGGAAGGAATGGAGGATTTTGTGGTGTATTGTGACGCATCGATATCAGGGTTGGGTGCAGTACTTATGCAGAGGGGGCATGTGATAGCATATGCATCGAGGCAGCTGAAGCCTCATGAGACGAGGAATCCCACCCACGATCTGGAGTTGGGGGCAGTGGTGTTCGCCCTCAAGATCTGGCGTCACTATTTATATGGGGTTCGGTGTACCATATACACGGACCACAAGAGCTTGAAGTATTTGATGGATCAGCCCAATCTAAATATGCGCCAGAGGAGATGGTTGGACGTGGTAAAGGATTACGATTGTGAGATCCTGTACCAACCGGGCAAAGCTAATGTTGTAGCTGATGCCCTAAGTCGCAGGGCGGAGAGTGCCCCGATACGAGATGTTTGTTTGAGATTGACAGTGATGACTCTGGTGTTGGACACCATTCGGGAGGCCCAGGTAGAGGCCGTGAGACCGAAGAACCGCAAGAGAGAGCGGGTGATTGGACAGGTACCTGAGTTCGTTACCGATAGCCGTGGGCTTATGACCTTTCAGGGTCGGATTTGGGTGCCGTATGCAGGCGGGACGCGCACCACTTTGATGGAGGAGGCGCACCGATCGAGGTTCTCGATCCATCCCGGGGCCACTAAGATGTATTTGGATCTGAAGAAAGAATTATTGGTGGCTCTGTATGAAGAGGGATGCAACATTGTTTGTTGAGAGGTGCTTGACCTGTCGCAGGGTTAAGGCTGAGCACCAGCGTCCGCACGGCAAGTTGCAGCCACTTGAGGTTCCCCAGTGGAAGTGGGAACATATTTCCATGGATTTTATCACCAAATTGCCAAGGACCGCGAGGGGTTTCGATGCGATTTGGGTGATTGTCGACCGGCTGACGAAGAGCGCTCACTTCCTTGCTATCAGTGAGAGCTCTTCTGCAGAGAGATTGGCAGAGTTGTATATGAGGGAGGTGGTATCGCGGCATGGAGTACCGGTCTCGATTGTGTTAGACTGAGATGTACGTTTCACTTCCAGGTTCTGGAAGAAGTTCCATGAGGAGCTGGGTACGAGGCTGCATTTCAGTACCGCTTACCACCCCCAAACGGACGGACAGAGTGAGCGGACGATTCAGACGCTCGAGGACATGCTCCGAGGATGTGTGTTGGACTTCGAGGGAAGTTGGGACACGTATCTGCCATTGGCTGAGTTTTCCTATAACAACAGCCACCATTCGAGTATTGGTATGCCTCCCTTCGAGTTGTTGTACGGGAGGAGATGTCGGACTCCCATTTGCTGGGGAGAGGTAGGGCAGCGCGTGATGGGCAGCACTGAGATAATGCTTCAGACGACCGAGGAGATACATCAGGTTAGACAGAGGTTGTCGACGGCTCAGAGTCGCCAGAAGAGTTATGCGGATAGGCGACGATCCGAGCTTGAGTTCCAGGTGGGAGACTTCATGCTCCTGAAAGTGTCTCCTTGGAAAGGAGTGATTCGATTCAGGAAGAGGGGCAAGCTGGGGCCCCGGTATATCGGGCCGTTCAGGGTGACCGCGAGGGTGGGCAAGGTAGCATATCGGTTGGAGCTACCTGCGGAGTTGAGCCAGATTCATGATACCTTCCACGTGTATCAGTTGAGGAAGTGTATAGCCGACGAGTCGGCGATAGTGCCGCTGGAGGATATTCAGGTGGATGCGAGCCTGAATTATGCTGAGAGGCCAATTGCGATCCGAGATCGGAAGATCAAGGTTCTGAGGAACAAGGAGGTGCCCCTGGTGCAGGTCCAGTGGCAACATCGGAAAGGGTCCGAGCTGACTTGGGAGCCGGAGTTGGAGATGCGGGAGCAACATCCAGAGTTGTTTGCTGAGCAAGACTTCGAGGGCGAAGTTTGATTCTAGTGGGGGAGAATTGTAACATCCGGATTCCCAGGTATCTTATTTTAAGTATTTACCTTGAGTTTTAGGGAGGGACTCGGCGAGTAGGCGCTCAGACTCGCCGAGTAGGATCGCGAATTCTTGTTTGGATTAATGAGGGACTCAACGAGTCGATGCGTGGACTCGGCAAATCCGCGCTGTAAAGTGAAACCCTAAATCTCAGGGCCTGAGCCCTATTTAAAGGCCTTTATGGCCTCCATTTGCGGCTACCAGTCCATAGAGAGATACCCTAGCGATTGTGAGCGAGTTGTGAGAGAGTTTGAGCCTTTTTGATCATTTTTGGTGTGATTTTGCAAAGGAGAAAGTGTTTCCAGCAAGGGGAGGTCAAGAGGATTGCATTTCAGTAGGTTTTCGGCTTGGATTTTCAAGTTTGAGGTAGCTATTTGATCCTATCCTTCTGTTCTGCTTAAGGGCATTGAATTTAGGGTTTTCTATACCCTTTTATGGCTTGTGTAGTTGTGTATAGTGTCCCATTGAGTGCTAAACTCTAGATCTGGACCTTTTGAGGTCCAGAGAGCCTGAACCATGCTGCTTTTTGTGGTTCTATGGAGGAATTGGACATAGGTTGCCATGTTAAAAGGGATTTCACCAAAATAAGCCTTGGGAGCATTGCATGTGTAGCAAGATTAGACCTTTACGTGTTTATTGGTCATGGGGAAGTCAGATCTATAGATTAGAGAAGCAGATCTGACCTCAAGAGGTCAGATGAGTGTTGTCATGGGAGGAACTCGCCGAGCCCATAAGGGACTCGACGAGTCGAGTCGGGTTGCCCCGCGACTCGCGACCTGTGACGACCCGTGGAGTATAGGGTTGACTCAGCGAGTCAAGTGAGGACCAGGGGCGAAGAGGACAGGCATGTACTCGCCGAGTCACTCTAGTGCACTCGGCGAGTCCGGTCAATGTTGACCGTTGAATTTTGTTGACTTTTAGGGTTTAGTCAGTGTTTGGACTTATGAGCCATTAGAGGGGTAGAATGGTCTTTTACCCTTCTTAGAGAACTTATAGAGAGGGTTTGGCCTAGCCTTTAGAAGTTGTATTAATTAGAGTAATTATTATGTGATTAGGGGAAGGCTAGTGCAGTATTTCAGAGCTCGAGGTTTACCGAGTTACCCGAGGTGAGTCTTCTCACTATACTTTACCTAGAGTGGTAATTAGAGTTATGTGACAGAGTATCTGGTATGCTATTTATGTGATTGTGATACACTGCATTATTTCTATGTGATTCATGCCGTGTATGTTCCAGAGTTACAGAGTTAGAACCGGAAGGTTCACAGAGTTAGGACCAGAGGGTTCACAGAGTTAGGACCAGAGGGTCCACAGAGTTATAGCCTCGAGTGGCTAATATGTGTTATATGTGGTATTTTGGGGAACTCACTAAGCATTTATGCTTACAGTGTTTTGTGTTATGTGTTTCAGGTATCAGTGAGGATCGCGGGAAGGCGCCGGCATGATCAGTACACATTATTGGAGTTTTACACATTTTGATCTTGGGATGTGTTTTTATGTAGTTGATATGTGATACATTGAAATTTTGAGAATATTTATGAATGAAATTATATTTTTAAAAGTGAAAAATTGTTTTGAAATTTAGGGTGTTACATGAGGTCCATGAACGTTGTTGGGGCATTGGTGAGCCCGAATGGCATCACCACAAACTCGTAGTATCCATACCGAGGCCTGAAGGCTGTCTTCGGTATATCCTCATCCCTAACCCTCATCTGATGGTACCTCGACTGAAGATCAATCTTGGAAAACCACGATGCACCCAGAAGCTGATCGAACAAATCATCGATCCTCGGAAGTGGGTAATGGTTTTTCACCGTTAGCTTATTCAGCTCCCGAGAATCAATGCACATCCTGTGGGACCCGTCCTTCTTCTTCATGAACAGGATCGGTGCTCCCTAAGGAGAGGGCTTTGTGGGTCCCGCAGTACGCTACAGATGAGGAGATACAGAAGACGAGATATCATGACATGATGTGGGAGGATATCAGGGAGTTCGTGAGCTTTTCGAGGTGCAATACCCTGAATGATATGATTGAGAAGGCCCGCGAGCGGGCAATTGAGTTATAACTTCGGTCGAAGTGGAAGTCGGAGCAGGTACACACAACGGTGGGCCAGGCTAAGAGGCTCAAGACCTTTGATGCTCACACTAGAAGCCAGCTGGGCCGGGGCTGTTGTGCAAATGCAGCAAGCCGCACAGTGGGGCTTGCCGAGCGGCGAGTTTAGGTTGTTTTACTTGTGGCCAGTTGGGCCACGTGAGCAGGGATTGACCCAGTAGGGCTCTGATTTGCTTCCATTGCAATCAGACAGGCCATAAAAAGGCCGATTGTCCGAGATTGTACGGATGAGCAGTGCCGGTGCCTGCGCCAACCACCTTGAGGATTACTGATGGCCGCCAGGGCAAAGCGGAGGCTCTTATGGTGAAGAGAAGGGCGTTTCAACTGACGACCGATGAGGCCCATTCAACGCCGAATATGGTTACCGATATGTTTCTTATCTCTAACTCTTATTGCTTTCGTTTTTATGCTTATAATTATTTTGATCTTGTATAGGGACCTTTTTGGTCAATGGTTTGATGATAGTTTCATTTTATTTACTTCTTTTTATAGTTTAGTTTAACATATTTCATTCACATTTTAGTTAATTTCCATGCATATTTTCCTTTTTGTTATTTTATGACCACTTTCGGGTACTTTTGAATTTCGTGAGCATAATTGCAGGTTTTTGGAGTCTAGCGGAGCGGGAATGTTTGGGACTTATGGGAAGCGGTTGGATTTGGAGGATAACAAAGATCTTGGGCTTAATATCTAGTGGAGATGGTGCAAAAATGGGCTTTAGATAGATGGAGCAAGGAAGAAGATGGCCTCTTAATTAAAAGAAGGTGGAACAAAATTTTCTAGTGTGCGGGAATTGATGATCGGGCGATTACGAAAGTTGTGGGTGATTTGGAGAAGACAAATTGGGCTCAAATTGAAGAGAACTTGAAGAAAAATGGGCTAGAAGCTGATTGGACTCAAACTGGGCCAATGAACTAAGCTGTGCAGGCCCAACAGTTGAAGAAGCCCAAATCTCCGTCACTCATACGCGGCCCGCGTAAGATTTCCATGCGGCCCGCGTGGATTCCTGCAGGGGCAATTTCAGGATTTTAATTGGAACTATATATGGGGAAGGTTGGTGTGCCACTTTTCTTAACTTTTTCACATCCAAACTTGGGAGCATTCTCTGGAGATTTTTGAGCATTTTGAAGACCAAGAACCTTGAAGAACTTCATCTTTTAACCTCTTAATCTTGTTGAATGTTTGGTACAATCTTTACCTACTTTATTATCTTGAGTTCAGCCATGCTTGGCTAGACAAAACTTGGTTGACTTTGGTGAAATCCTTTGACTTTTCTTGAATGTTGAAGACTCCATGAACTAGTTCTTGAATCTTTATGAGAATGTTTTGTGTTTTAACATCTTATTACTACTTGTATGTTTTTATTCATGAGTTTAAATATGCTTGTGGTGATTAGTTGGCTAATTTCTTGATTAAGTAAAGGATCCTCAAATTAGCAAGCAACAAATGGTTTTTTTGTTAGTTTTGCTTCACACAATCATAAAAACATTTTCTCCAACATGGTAGTGAAAGCATTTGACTCCTCTTGGATTTGGTGACTTTTTGGTTCTTAATGCTAGTTGACTTTCACTAATTACATGCTTTATGGAAATTGTGACTTTGACTAAGGAAATTGTTATGAGCTTCTCTAAACATTTTAAAAACTAAGAAAAGTCTAAGTAATCTCAAGCTTCTTGGATTACTATATCCAAATTAAGGATTTAAAACAAGTATTGCACCATTGGATTCTAATGATATGTTCATCAAAAGTCAAAGTGAGGAAACCTTAAATCAATCATCTTTCCCTTATTGATTTTACATCAAACTCTTGTTTTTTGTTGAAATTATCCATTTAAATCTTAGTTTAGTCCTAGTTTATTTCAAGTATTTCAAAAGTCCAAAACCCCCATTTTTATTTTTATTGATATTTTACAAGTACTTTTACAAAGAGATTTTTCACAGAGTTATAAAATTGAACCAATCTCCGCGGATTCGACCCCTTTACCACTATACACTATTTAAGTGTAAGAGATATAGGGTTATTAATTTTGTTGGCCTCGACAACCATCATTTGACCACTTATGTTCTGTTTGATTCGGGGGCTACCCGGTCCTTTGTATCTCTTACACTTAGCAAGAAGTTTTGCGATGCTCCCGGGACTTTGGATTCCCCACTAGAGGTTGAGATTGCGGATGACCGTACGATGAGTGCTTCTAGGGTTGTTTGTGGGTGTGTCGTGAATCTGTTTAGTGAGAGATTCTTTATTGATTTGGTGTTGATTCCCTTGAGAGGATTGACGGTTATCATCAGGATGGATTGGTTGGGCCCCAATGCAGCCATGATTGATTGTGAGCAGCAATTGGTGAGAGTTCGAAACCCAAGTGGGGGAGAACTGGTTATTACTGGCGAGAGAGCTTCGCATGGGCCAGCTCTCTATTCAGGTGCGAGGGCCAGGAGATATATGCAGCAAGGTTGCTCTGGGTTCATAGCTTATGTTGCAAACACTCGAGTTGAGGACATGATAGAATTAAGTGGGGTGCCTATTATTTGGGATTTCCCCGATGTGTTTCCTAAGAATTTACCAGGAGTGCCTCCTGAGAGGTAGGTTGAGTTTCGGATTGATCTGGTACATGGTGCGCCTCTAATATCCAAGGCACTATATCGCCTCGCCACCTGAGATGCAGGAGTTGTCTACGCAGATTCATGAGCTTCTAGACAATGGTTTTATTCGTTCAATTAGTTCTCCGTGAGGAGCACCGATTCTGTTTGTGAAAAAGAAAGATGGTTCATATAGAATGTGCATTGATTACCGGGAGTTGAATAAGCTATGGTGAAGAACCGTTACCTACTCCCGAGGATTGATGATTTTTTTGACCAACTTCAGGGTGCATCTTGGTTCTCTAAGATTTATTTGTGGTCAGGGTACCATCGAACAGTTCCATGAATTGAATCCATTACCACTGAACACAGTGGTTATGAGAACAAAACTTGGATTATCTAAAGATCCAATGAATAAGGACTAGAATAATCAACATATTGATTTTGAACAGAGGTTGGGATAGTATTTGATCCAGACATTTCAAATGAGAAAAAAATTAAAAGAACAATTGAATCGATACAAAATAAAAAAGATCGATTCATGCTCTGATACCATGTTGTTCTTCATTAAGAAGAAGAAAGATGAAATGAAAAGATAATAGAGCGAGAACGATTTCTGAATGTCAATTTCTCATTATTCAGAACTGAATCCACAAAGACATTTATACAAGAGAAAGAAATAAGTTGACTAACTAACTCTTTAACTACCAAGACTAACAGATTAATAACTAACTACCTACTATAAATACAAAATTACTATTTTGCCCTTAGTTATTTCTAATAGAAGTAACAATCTATAAACCACGAATTAATCTTCAATGATACTTCCAACTGATTTTCGTAGGAAGGGATGAGTGGAAACTGGCCGACGTGTTTATTTTTTTTGTAACAAATGGAAACTGCATGAGAAGTGGATTGAGTGGTCTATGTAATACCAGATTACTAAGGGCGCGTTTGTTTTGTGGGATTCCTAAGGAAAGTGAAGGAAATGGAAACTAGAATCCCGTAGTCATCGTGTTTGGCTTACCAATTGAATGGAATCGGATTTCCATAATCATATTTTAATTCTGTAGTTGATTGATTTCTAATTCTTTCCCAGCATATCAAGAATCTATATTCAATTCTATATCCTCCTATTATCTATACGCTTGTGAAATAAAAAAAAACCGATTGTCATTATCTTTTCCCCGATTATCGTATCTCAGTATATCTACATATCTTGATCGGTTCTACAATACAATTTCATTGCCGATCGTTTTTGCTGTGCGCCTCTGATACCTTTGTTGCCTGAGGTTAGTTGTTCTTCCTATTCTTTGTTTCATCCTTTTCATTGTCAAGCAAAAATGCCGAATTCATCATCTACAATTCTTCAAATAACAGTGCTTCACCACATTTTTGCTTCATCTTTGGTTAATATAAAATAATTAATTTCTTAATTAGCTTATGAATTATGGCGTGACTTTGACTCTCTGTTACATTTGACTCTTTGTCACAATAACTTTTATATATATTTTATTCAATTTGTGATAGTTTGGTAAACGCATGTTGGCTGATTTTTTTTTAATCTTTGGATATTTTGTTGTGTCGCATCAATAACAATGCTTTGATTATCATTGTTGACATCCTACTACAATTCAACTATGTGTTCTTTTATGTGCCGTAACTGCAATTAAGCCTGCAAGTAAAGTAATTGTTAATTTTGTGGTTGAAATTTAGTGTTGGTAACATGTACTAGTTGTTGGTAGAAGTATGCACTTTGCTTGTGTGGTGTTTTTTTTTCCTGCATGATTTTTTGTTTTCAATCCTTTTGCCATTATGTTTGTTTTCTTAGAAAAGATGAGACAAAAATCCAACAAATTTCTACTAAAACTCAAATTTGTTGACGATTAAAATCCACAACAATGTCAACTATTATGTCTTTAAATTGTAAATTTTTCCTTTTCTGGGAGATGAGCAGGAAATGGCACGGCTTAGTCTAACTAGAAGCAAACATAGAAAAACGATAAGTCAAATAGTCTGTTACATTTTGGAATGAAGTTATGACTAGTATTACATGGTTTTTTATCACGGTGTGCAAGCTACTACAAATATACAGAGGAGGTAAACCACGTATAAAAAACATACCGTCGGATGTGGATCGGCAATCAATAATGCACAAATACGCTTACAAAAGTGACACTACGTGTATATCAAATCTCAGGATGACCCGAAGATGTTTCACAAAGTTGTGTGACATGCTTCATACATTAGGTGGGTTAAGAACAAGTAGACATATGGATATTGATGAACAAGTGGCCATATTTCTTCACATTATTGCACATAATATGAAGAATCGGGTCATGATAGGTCGTTTCCAGCGTTCTGGAGAAACAATTAGCAAAATTGTTTCGCGAGTTTGCAACGCGGTGATAAGGTTGCATCCACATTTGCTTAAGAAACCCGAACCTGTTACAGAAAACTCTACAGATCAAAGATGGAAGTGGTTCAAGGTATATATTAGACTTATAAAAAATTTCGAGTACTGCATAAATTGCTTGATATGACATATGACCATTTCTTTTCTTATATTATGTAGAACTGTCTAGGAGCTTTAGATGGAACACACATAAAGTGCTTAGTGCCACTTAAAGATAAGCCTAAGTACAGGACAAGAAAAAATGATATTGCCACAAATGTCCTAGGGGTGTGTTCACAAGATATGCAATTTATTTATGTTTTACCGGGATGGGAGGGCTCAACTGCAGATGGTAGAGTGCTTCGAGATGCCTTACTTAGGCCACATGGATTGAAGGTCCCAAGGTCGTGTACGTATAATAATTGCTATTTAAATATGTATTAGTTATTAATTATGCTAACTATACTACATATATAGGTTATTATTTGGTAGATGCTGGTTATACAAATGGTGAAGGTTTCTTAGCCCCATATAGAGGTCAAAGATATCATTTGAATGACTAGCGTGCAGGACACCAACCAACTACACCTAAAAAATTATTCAACATGAGGCATTCATCTGCAAGAAATGTTATAGAAAGATGCTTTGGTATTTTAAAGGCAAGATGGGGAATTTTAAGGGACAACTCATATTATCCTATTGATCTAAAAAATAAGATCATAATGGCATGTTGTCTTCTTCATAATTATATAAGGCAGGAAATGACAACTGATCCGTTTGAGAACCACTTTGAACTAGACGAGGGAACCGGAGATGTCGGTGGTGGAGATTATGATAATATCACTTCTGTTGGTGTATCAACCGAGTGGACCACATTTAGAAACAACTTAGCGCAAAATATTTTTGATTCTTGGAATACTACACATTGATCATTTTTATTTTTGTTATGTTTATCATTTACTATGAATTTATGCTACATTTTTTATTTTCAATAATGAGCTTTAATTTACTTTACTGGTTATATTTGTTATATATATGGTTGTGTATTTTTTTATAGCATGCATTGTTTCATCTAATTATTATGTTTATAAAAATAGTAGGTGTGATGGAAAAAATCAGAAACTATTGCAACTGGACAATTACTGAAGATGCCAAGCTCGTCGAAGCATTGGTAAATATGGTGAACATGGGAGGATTTAAAGCCGATAATGGTTTTAAATCTGGATATTTACTGCATCTAGAAAACGCATTGAAGGAAAAAATTCCTAATTCTGGCATATTGGGTAAACCCCACATTGAGTCAAGGATCAAAACCATGAAAAAAGATTGGCAAGTTGTTTATGATATGGTAAATGGTACGAACACAAGTGGTTTTGGTTATGATAGCTCCACTCATTCTGTAACAGCTGAACCAACGGTTTGGGATTCTTACATACATGTACAATATTATAACTTTTATATATTTTGTTACTTCTCAACTATTTATATTATATTTTTATGTGCTAACCTTTTATGATACAAAATAGGTTCATAAAGAGGCAGGAAAATGGAGAAATAAGATATTTCCTCATTACGAGGATTTATGTATCATTTTTGGAAAGGATAGAGCTCAAGGGAATAAAGCCAATGATTTTGTCCAAATGGAAGTAGATGAAAACAATGAAGAACAATCAGAACAAATAGAAGATGTTTTTGAAGAACAAACCACAAAAAATGAAGAATCTCCAAACACAGGCTCAAAGAAGAGGAAAAGAGTTGATGCTGTTATTAAGGGAATAACTATTGCAGCTAACGTCCTTGGAGAAAAACTTGAAAAAGCAGTAAATAGCATGAACCAAGCAATACTAGGAGAAACAGAAGTACAAAAAAAGCTTCAATGGTGATTCCAGAAATTTCAAAAATGCAGTCATTAAGTGCCTTTGATAGGTTCAAAGCAAGTAGGAAAATAATGCGTGACCCTGAAACCGTGTTAAGTTTTTGGAATTTGGAAGGAGAAGATCGGGAGAACTTTGTGAGGTTTATGTTGGAAGAGTGATATGATTATGAACTAGGTATTTAGACATTATTTTATACAGTGTGTGGTTACCTTTTTTTTTTAAATTTGAGATTGAGAATAGTGAATGACATTTGTTACTTTATATTTATATATTTAATGGTTTTATTTCAATTTTTTTAATTATATAAAAATTCGTCATGTTTATTAAAAAATATGATAAGCTACAAAAAAACATTAAAGGGTATTTTTGTCATAATACGTAATTTGTTTTCCAATTCCGTTGGGAAATCAGCAAACCAAACAGAAAACAGATTCCATTCCATGTTAACCAAACACATTTAAGTTTCTAGTACATTCAGATTCAAATTCCTCCAGATTCCAATTCCTTTGACAGATTCCATTCCTTTCAAAATGAATAAAAAATCATAATTAATCAATACAATGAACAAAGGGGAAGGGTCGCGTGTTCATTACCAAAATCGAACTTGCTCTTTCCAAGAAGATAGAACAAAGACAAGGATAAGGGATATAAGGGAGAAGGGAAAAATATCATCAGAAGGAAAGGCGTTCCCTGCAACCAAAATCAGAAATCGAGTGAGCGAACTGGGGTACATTATCAATTAATTCAAAATTTAAAAAATTTCAAAGCCTTGAAGGTAATCAATTAAATTGTGTTGAAAAAATGAACTTTAAATAATACTTATATCAAAAATCATTGAGCAGATAGTTTCGTGTATGTAATATGAAAGAGTCTTCATTTACGGATTAACACTGAAGAATGAAGAGGTGGCATCATGTTAATCCGACAATAGGAACAAGAGAGACGCTTTAAAGAAGGAGACAATGAAGTATTCATGATAAAAGAAGACATAAAGAGATGACCGAAATTGAGGCTTCATAAGAAATAAAGACGGTCGGTCAGCCAATATATAATCTAACACAAATAGAATACTTGTTTCTGGTGTGAGTGATTCTTGAGAGAAAACGGAAAATGCAAAAATCGTCGCACGAATTGATGAAAGAAGGGGACACAGTGGTATCGGGAGACGTATTGGGGAAAATGAGGAAGTGGAAGTTAGAAGAGAAGAGGTATAAGAAGCCATATATCTATCTCTGTAGAAGACATGGATTGGGTTATACAGGCGGTGAGATTGGAATAACGAGTATGTGAAACATCCCAAAAATCAAGGATAAAAATATCATTTTTATTATAATCAAAACACTATTGTAAACTTTATCCAAACATTGGAAAACATTTCAAATAAAACAATTATCAGAGTTCATTCCCAAAGATCACATATTGCGGAAAACACGGGTGTATGCGCTGTGATCGACCTGAACTCTTTCATTTGAAAGCTGGAGTACCAGAAACATAAACTGAAAACCGTAAGCACAAAGTTTAGTGAGTTCCCAAAATACCACATACCATACAAGAAATATACAATAAACATATAGTGGGCCCTTCCCGTCATCGGGTCCCGCCCAACATTGAACCCCGTCTGGCATCGGGCCCCACCCAACATCAGGCCCCGCCCGACATCGAGCTGAGCTAGGTAAAACGAGACCCATCCAACGTACAATAACATATATCAAATAAACACATACACATGCAATAATCATAGAGATACATAGCATACAAATATCCATCAGGCCTCGCCTGGCATTGGGCCTTAACTCGGAAAACATATAACCACGAGCACATGCAAGAGTCACAAAGACAACTAGCATAAGAACAACATAATATAAACATGGGCCGTCATTGGTGCCTTCGACCCGCTAACTAGGTAAGGAAACTCACCTCGAATACAGAAGCTTCCTGAAAGAATTCCCCTAGTTGCTGCCCTGACGGCACCTTCGAACTAAAACCCAATTAACAATTGGATTCCAATCCATAACCACAACTTCATACCTGGGGTAAAAAGACCATTTTACCCCTAACCTAGCCTTGCCCAAATTTATGACCCAAATTACAATCTGAAAGACCCAAAGGCCCAAACCCCATACATGGCCTTGCCTTAAGGCCCAACCATTCTTTCTAGTCCAAACACTTTGCATCCCGATGGCCCATCAACAACTCAAGCCCAAAATGCCAAAAACTACTAGATCCATAAAAGCCCACTAATGACCCAATTTTCCAAATTGAGCCCAACCCCATATGGGCCTTATCCTAAGCCCATAATTCCCTTAATTACAAATTCAGATTGCCACAAGTACCCCTTGGGACAAACTTGCTCAAGGACATAAATAGAAAGTCAAAGTCAACGGTCCAAGTTGACCCAACTCGTCGAGTTGTCCTTGAACTCGTCGAGTTTTCACCTTAATCTGCAAAGTCGGGAAAAACCGAGCCAACTCGCTGAGTTTACCCATGAACTCATCGAGTTTACCGGTAACCCAACCTCTTACTTCATTAAGCCGACATTAATGAATTAAAGAGCTTCACAACTCATATCTCAACTGAAATGGCATCTAGAAGGGTAAAGTTTCCAACTTTACCCCTAAGAACCACCAAAATGGGTTCAAAACCCAAACCCTAGGCTTAAAAGGGTGAGGGCTTAATCATTAAGCACTTAATCATCAAACACACAACCCCAAAATGCAGATCTGTCCCCATATGGCTAGATGGCGACGTAAAGTTTCCAACTTTACACTTAAGCATGACTAGGAGGAGTTCAAAAGCTCAAAAAGGGCTTAATAAGGGACTTAATGAATGCATGGTGCACTGAAACCCATAAAGTTAACACCTTTATGCCAAAAGGGCTCATGAAGATTCAGATCTGAAGGAATAAACACTTGGGACGTCCTATACCCCCATTATCCACCCAATCATGGTTACAAACATACAATCTAACACAAGAAGAGATCTAAGCAAATACAAGGCAAGTTCTGAACTTTATACCTCAAATGAGAGCTAAATGATGATGATAATTCGGATCTTCAAGCTCAAGCTTCACTAACTCTCCTTCACCAACTTCCTCTTCTTCTTTCCAAGGCGCCAAGCTACAAAAAATGATCTTTACAAGGTCAAGAACACACAAAGATGATAAGGGTTAGGTTTTAGGGTTTCTGAGCTAAGGGGGCTGATAAGGAGGCTGGGGCATGGGAAATAATGACATAATTAGGGTTTCCTCCGCAGCTTCCAACTCGGCGAGTGGAGGCTCCTCAACTCGCCGAGTTGTCTCATTAAACTTCACGACCAAAACAACTTCTACTTGCCAAGTTGAGGCTACTCAACTCGTCGAGTTGACCCATTAAATCCCTGCGATTCTTCATCTTCAACACGACGAGTTGGCTCCTCCAACTTGTCGAGTTCAACTCGAATTTGGCTTATTTTCAACAATTAACCTTCTAGATTCCGGGCGTTACAGTATGCAGGCGCCAAGGAAAATTGCATGCGCCAACTTCATGATCAAAGCTAAAGATATGAGGTTTTTTATGTGGAACCTCTAAAATCCCTCAAAATTCCAAGTAAATCCCTTAAAATTCTACTAAAAATAATCCTTAATTCTTAAGGCCATTTCGTTACCACCTTCTTTAAAATCTATAAAATCTACGATAGCAGAATAACTTATATATATATATATATATATATATATATATATATATATATATATATATATATATATATACTAGTGGTATACCCGCGCAATGCGGCAGACATCAAAGTAGGGGCGTTAAATCGTTTCGTCCTAAGGGCGGGGAATAGTTTTACAAGGTTGACAATTTTTTTTTTGGAAAATACTACGTTGCTTCAAAAAACAAAAAAAATATGATGACAGCATGTTCAACTCACCATCACTCCCTCTAATCTAAAAGACGTAACAATGAGATGTGAGAAATAGGGAAGAAAGTATGATGATAGTAAAAGTGTACAACCATAAAATAGAAAAATAATTTAAAAATTAATATTTATTATAAAATACATTTAACGGTAATGTTGTAACACAAAAAGATCAATCGTTCTTTCCAAACAATGTTTGAGAGAAAAAAGATCAATTGGACATGACGTTGAAAAGACATCGTTTCCCTTTCAGCGATATTATTTCGAGCAATATTGATTAATGAAAACTTAACAACAATTTTATTTTAAGCAATATTGACCAATGAAAACTTAACTGCTTCCTAATATCAACAAATGTTACATTTATCAACTTTTCTAAATGACATCTTAATTGGAGGTTTAATTTTTAATTTACGAATTAGCAATTCGTTGTGATATAGTTAGCCTTCCCAATATTTTATAATACACAATAGAATTCAATTTACCAATTCTCGCGCAACCAAACATTTTAGAAAACAAATTACAACATCTTAATTTTTGACATCAACGAAAGATAAACAAATTGATATATTGTTGACAATTTTAAATTTCATAATCAATTACTCAATTCACTATATCCAAATTTGGTAAGAATTAATGGTGATTTCAACATTCCATAAAAATATTATTTGTTTGTCTATGCTTCATTTGTTTGTATATCAAGCTTTATATTGTATACCTCTTAAATTTCAAGATTTGTCAAATATACTTTATAATATAGTTATGATATATATATATATATATATATATATATATATATATATATATATATATATATATATATATATATATATATATAGGTTCTATGGAAAACAAAAAACCCTAAAAAAACCCTAAAAATCATAAAAATGTATAAAAAAAATACTTAGAGATTACAAAACTTTTTTTGAATTTTTTTATGAAAAAATCGCATGTTTTAAATTAAATTCGCTGATTTTTTTTTTATTTTTTTTAATGATTTTTATTTTTTTTCCAGCGAATTTATTAAAAAACCTGCGATTTTTTTATAAAAAAATAAAAAAAAGTTTTGGAATCTCTAAGTATTTTTTTATGCATTTTTATGATTTTTAGAGTTTTTTGTTTTCCAAATAACCCTTCACTATATATATATATATATATATATATATATATATATATATATATATATATATATATATATATATATATATATATAGACACACAGGGTTCAACAAAAAACTTATGAACTCTATAACCCTAGAAAACCAAAAGAAATTCATAAAAAATACTTTGATATATCAAATATTTTTTGACTTTATAAACATTAAAATCTCATATATATATATATATATATATATATATATATATATATATATATATATATATATATATATTAGTTTATAACCCGTAAGAACCACGGTTAAAAAACTTATTAATCTTTCATATTAAAAAAAATTTATTAATCAGTTATTTTAAATAAATTATTATTTAAGAGAGATTTTATTAGTTATATAAAATTATAATCATTGATTTAAATAAATAAGTGAAGTTATATCACTTTATAATCTGTATTAATTTTATTTTATTTTTAATGTAATATTATTAGTTTAATATATTTAGAGTGAAAAAAATTTGAAATTTGAAATTTGAAATGGAGAATCAGTTATTAATTTAATGTAATTAGAGCGAGAACTTTTAAATTTTAAATTTGAAATTGATAATTAAAGGTTGACCGGTGACATGATAGGTAAGATATAATATTAATGAGGAGTTCTAATAATATGACACTTGTCAATAGGAGAATAAACCTATTCATTTATTAGATTATGTGTGTGTGTGTGTATATATATATATATATATATATATATATATATATATATATATATATAGGTTTCCTTGAGATTCCGAAAAAAAATAGAGATCTTGATATTCAACCTTAGTTACATATTTCTTATTTGCCGTTCTAGCGCTCCTGTGTACTGACGTGACAGGAGTGTTGTAATTAAAAATAACTATTCAGCGCCACACATTCCTTTTCCCTCACCACCACCACCTCTTCCACCAACCGACCCCACCACTGCCACCTCCGTAATGTATACAATCGTCACTTCTGCCCCCACCACCTCCTCTACTACCAACCATTATAATCATATATGATTACTCAATTTGTGAACATACATATATGTATAATCATTTATGATTTGGCATACCCCGCTGATGCCGGTACGCTGGAGCGTTAGAGTGACAAATAAGAAATATGCGACTAAGGCTGGATCTCAAGATCTCTAATTCTTTTAGAATCTATATATATATATATATATATATATATATATATATATATATATATATATATATATATATATAGGAAAAAGTTCAATAGAGAACCATTATTAATCAAGGAACCAAAGAACCAATCTAAAACGTCGAAATTTAAAGCGATCAACGGCAAAAAGAAGGGTTGTAGATTTTTACAATGGACGCAAATGCACCGGATTATGACAAAACTCACTTTCTTTTTTCGTTTAAAATTTTTTTTAGCCCATGTTTTTTATCAAAAAAAAAACTGAGTATACTGTTGTTCACGATTTTTCGTACTCTTTCCAAAGAGATCAATGATGATATATAAAAAACGAACTTTTTTTTTTCGAAAAAAATTCACTTCATTTTCTTTGTTGAAAAATTAAGGTCTATTTTTTATAGAAAAAAAATTAATAAATATATCAAAATTCATGTTTTTTTGTACTTTTTAAACATAGATTAATATTCGTGTAAAAAAATGATATTTCAGTTCAGATTCACATTGTGAACCTGTTCAGATTCATATTCTGAACCTCTTTAGATTCACATTGTGAACCTTCTCAGATTCATAGCGTGCATAATAGTAAGTCAGATTCACAATGTGAATCTGAACTGATCGAGCTTTTTCACATTGTGAATGTTAAAAATTGAAATATTTACAGTTTAGATTCAAAATGTGAATCTACACTGATCGAGGTTTTTTTTTGTGAATCTTTTCAGATTCATAGTGTGCATAATAGCAAGTCAGATTCACAATGTGAATCTGAACTGATCGAGCTTTTTCACATTGTGAATATTAAAAATTGAAATATTTACAGTTAAAATTCACAGTGTGAATCTACACTGATCGATGTTTTTTTTAGTCGGTATTGATGTTTATTAATAGTGTACAAAAAATTAATATTTTTTGGTATAATTAGTTTTTTTTGATAAAAATAATTTAAATATTGAAAAAACTAACAAAATGAAGTGGGTTTTTTTCGAAAAAAAAAAGTTCATTTTTTATATAGCATCATTGATCTCTATGGAAAGATGACGAAAAATTAAGACCAACGGTATATTCGGTTTTTTTTTTCGATAAAAAACGTGACTTAAAAAAAAATTTAAACGAAAAAAGAGGTGAGGTTTTTGGTTAAGAGGTGAATTTTTTGGTATAATCTGGTGTGTGTGCGTCCAATATACAAGTGTACAGCTATTTCCTTGGCCGTTGATCATTATGATTTTTGACGCTCACGATTGGTTCCTTGGTTCCTTGTTAATTATGGTTCTCTATTGAACATCAACATATATATATATATATATATATATATATATATATATATATATATATATATATATATATATATATAGGTTTAGGTTCTATGGAAAACAAGAAACCCTAAAAATCATAAAAATGCATAAAAAAATACTTAGACATCACAAATCTTTTTTTGATTTTATATTATGAATTTTCGAAGCTTTTTCTTTATTTTCGCTGAAAATTTTTTTAAAAAAAAACCAAAAAAAAAGGAAAAAAAAATCGATTTTTTTATTTTTTTTTCAGCGATTTTGTAAAAAACCTGTGATTTTTCGGTAAAAAATGTCAAAAAAAATGTTTGTGATCTCTAAGTATTTTTTTTATGCATTTTTATGATTTTTAGGGTTTTTTTTGTTTTCCATATATATATATATATATATATATATATATATATATATATAGAGAGAGAGAGAGAGAGAGAGAGAGAGAGAGAGAGAGAGAGAGAGAGAGAGAGAGAGAGAGAGAGAGAGAGAGAGACGCCAAAAGCTATGGAAATAATTAACACCAACACAAATATATACAATCCCTTGTACCGTTGAAAAACTTTGGTTTTAGTTGCATCAATCACATGAAAGTTGCTATATAACTTAAAGTTGGTTACTTTGTTACTAAAAAAAGTGGAAAGTATTAACTTTTCGGTCCATGTATACATGTTATTTGCTGGCTTAGTATG